>NC_080100.1:48556724-48858195 GCF_950005125.1 Chionomys nivalis
ACACACACACGAGTCCACACTTTCAGCTATAATGAACTTTGAAATAAGAAGTACATATTTACCTGCATCTTCAGAGTCTCTTATTTCAAGCTTTAATAAGTTTTCTTGTTTTTCTTCTATGTCTTGTAAAATAGCACTGATGGTCTGATGCTGCCAGACAAAAATGTTAGGAATTCCATTATAAGAGGGAACATGTTTCTGGGTGGTAGTGGCACACCAGCACTCGGGAGGCAGAGTTCGAGGCCAGCATGATCTACAGAGCAAGTTTCAGGATAAGCTACACAGAGAAAACCTGTCTCAAAAAATCCAAATAACAAAAAAAGGAAAGATGTACTTTCAGATAGTCTGATAAATACAAATAAAACATAGCTTAAAAGTTCATCTGCCTTTGCTCTCAAAATGCACTTATGTTTTATGTAACTTTAAATGAATGAATGTTGAAGACATAAACAATTTAAATATATCTTGATTTATACAGAGCTCTACTGAAAAACAGAAGAAAAAGAGTAACCATACAAGGAATTATATCATTTTTTTAATTCATTTGAAATTATAGATACATGAGAAAAAACCCCCAACCCAACATATACTATTTTACGATCACATATGCAAAAGTTCACTTTAAGACTTTATGACTATCTCTGTACATTATTAAAATCCCCCACACAGTCCTAGATATATCAAACACTACTCTGAAAAGGCACAAGAAATGGTTCAACTCTATGACTTTGTGAGCGTGGCGATATGAATTTTCCTGCCTGAATGCACTCAGCTCACTCTGCCTAGTTCCCTCTTTCTTCTAAGAACCATGCAGTGGGCTCCAGAGTCAGGCTGCCTGTGTGTGCTCCTGGCCCCGCTTCTTCCCAGCTGACTGACTGCAGCAGGTTCTTCCTCCTATCCCTGAGCTGAGAGGATCTATTCATGTAAAATGTGAAGAACAACAGTATTATAAACTAAGAGCTCATAAGATCGGTTATTATTGTTCCATAAAATCTATCTCATACAGAAAACCTCTGCTAGACATAACCCTTATGATTATCTTTTGGTAAGTTAATAATTTCAGGACCACACAATGCCTTTCACAAAACACTTTCTCATCAGTTCTTACAAGCAGAAACATGGTTTTTTGTTTTTGTGTATGCTTTAAAAAATCCCGTGAACATAACTGTCATGCATTAAGTAATGATTCATGGGCTGACTCATACGATCTATCTTTTCATAAATTCTCAATAAATATTTATGATTTTTATTATGTGTCACAGACTCCTAAAGTATACTGCTCTAAACTCTTACTCTGGTGTTTACAAGGAATGTGGAATAAAATTATTTTGGTAATTTATAGAAAATTTTCTACATTTATTTGTGTGCGTGTGCATGCCAGAAGACAACTTTCAGAAGCTGGTTCTGTTTTTCTACATGTGGATTTTAAAGGATAGAGCTCAAGCTGTCAGACTAGGTGGGAAGTGCCTTCACCCAGTGAGGTGTCTTACTAGACCTGGAAAAGCAGTCTTTGATCTGCCATTTATTAAATGCATCACAGTAAAACTACAAAATATGAAACTGCAAAAAATAAACAAAAACCATAAGGTCTATCGGTAAAGTGTTTATGATTACAGAGGCAAACAGAAGGTCTAAACTTGTGCTCAGGCTAAACATCTACAGAAAGGTATTATATGTGCAAGACTTTCCTATCTTGCTTATTTTGTAGATGTACCCAATCTTTAACACAACGGACTAAGTCATATCCAAAATAATATTGAAGATGGTACCTTAATTAAGTTTGTGGAATAAACTTAGTGGTTTTTCACTGAAAATATCATGATTATTAAATTGATCCATTTGTAAATATGAACTACATGTCACAGACACTTTGGGGAATGAATGATGACACAATGTACAGTAGCAGTTTCTGTGGACAAAGAAACAGTCAAACAACTTGAGCAGGGTGGAAGGACAGCAGCTAATTTATACCCCTCTAGACAGAGTTAATCAGAGTATATCTTCTTAACCCATTCTGCTCCATTGACATGAAAACCCAGGACTGCTGTCAAGGCCCAGTGGCTGGCTAGTCAAAGGAATGGTATTTCTAGGCTGAGGAATGAAAGAACTTCAATGCCACTCACCGCAGGGAGGTCTTCACTTCTCTTCGCTTCGTGTAAGGGGGAAGGAGGAGCAATGGTTTTTCCATCATCACAAGGACATGGCTTACATCTTTTTGGTCGGAGAGCAGGATGTTTTACTTTAAAGAAAATGAAGTTGGAAAGTAAGACTGTTCAAAATATTGTTCTATCAGTTTTAACTGTCATAAGGATGAAAAGGATAAATTAAGACTACAATTATTGTTTTATTCTAGGTAGCTTCTCATTACTATTAACTATGGCAACATTTTATGAGCTCTTATCACACACTGTATTATTTTTTTAGTGTAAGATCTTAGCAAATATTCAGTGAACCCTTTGAAATAGGTAGTTTGCTACAAATGTTATAGAAGTTAAATGTCAGAAAAGTTCAGGAAATTGTGTGGTATCACAGCTGGTTACTGTAAATAGATGTCGTCTGAATCCAAGTCCATGCCTTCAACTGCTCGGACTCATTGCTCTGTGGTGCTCTCCTGGGCTCTTCCCGTATTATGGGTTCCTTTGCCCTATGCTCTATTACTTTATGCTCCTCATTCCTCTGGGAATCTGACCAAGAAAGAATACATTCAAGAAACAATACACATAGGGACTGAGAAAGCGCTTTACAGCAGAGTCCTAATATCTCCAGGTGTGACTGTAGAAAGGAAAACACTGGGGCCCCAAGAGAGAGAAGAGTTTTAGTAATTCCAACCTTGATCTTCATGTGATCTAGAACACTAACAAATTATTACATATTGAATATTATTGGTTTTAACCAATCACATCAGCAAGTCATCTATTCTTGAAAATTCAGTTGGTGAGGAGCATGGTAGGCTGGGAAGACATGTTCTCACTACAGCATTCTCCACAGCAAGAACAGACACATTACTGAGTTTCTTCTGAGTCAAGGTTTAATCAAGAGGAAAAGGGAAAACAATTCTCTTCCAACACTATAAAGAAGGAACTACTGCAACACAATTCCATAGCTATACATCTTCTTGAAATATTCTCTTCATTATGAATCTAACAAATTCAGGAATTATTACAATTTTAAGGTAATAAAATCTTAGTTGCAAGGGCTTTCAAACAATGTCACATT
This sequence comes from Chionomys nivalis, assembly GCF_950005125.1. Classification (NCBI taxonomy): domain Eukaryota; kingdom Metazoa; phylum Chordata; class Mammalia; order Rodentia; family Cricetidae; genus Chionomys; species Chionomys nivalis. The sequence continues at coordinate 48,559,941 of NC_080100.1, forward strand.
TTCTGGCCCTTCTACAAGTAAATCAGCAGCTTAGTCTCAATTATCTGTCTCATAACAAAGGTAGGGAGGTTAATGTTTAACAGCTGATGTGTGTTTCACTCCAGCAACCCCAAACAAACAGCATCATATGGGCTTGGTAATGCAGCTTAGTAATAAAGGCTTTCCTAACATCCACACGCACAATCCCTGGTTCAATCCCTAACACTACACTTATGAACTCCAGGCCCTGGAGATGAGAATTGTGGGAGAGAAAGCTTATCTATGGAAGACATAATTTAAAATGTGTAATATTTGATAATAGGATGAATCTGCCTTTCATTTAAGTACCTTACTGCTCCTTTCTCACACAGCACACATCAAGTTCATCTGCCCTGTGCTTCTAGCGCTCATTCCTCGTTCACACTGTCCTGCATCCACAGGATTCTTCACTGACTTCCTTTCTCCATATCCAGGCTCTATTTGCCCTTCAATCTTCAACATACACATACTTGTTCTTAAATCTCCAATTTCTCCCAGAATTTAACACCACTAGTTTATACTGTTTGGGTAATAAAAATATTAATAGCTGCTTATTATCTTTTTTATTTTACCAATAAATTATAGTTATGACGTCACTTGTCTATTATTGCTTCTTCCAGTCAGAGATAGTCCAGACTTAATAATGTTTTGACTTGCATGGGTTTTAGCTTTATGATGGTGCAGGAGTAGGACACATTCTGGAGAAACCAATTTGGATTTGGGTCTCTCCCCTAGCAAGCAGTATGTGCTGATCCAATTTCTTGGTGTATAGGCTACAAACAGCTTCCAGTCATCTAGGCAACCCTAAGATGAATAGCTGATGCTCTATGGTGTTCTGCATTGCTAGTTATGTGTTCAATGGCCAGCTGGGTGTCTTTCTGAATAAAAATGTACAAAGATAGAGAAGTACACAACCTCCAGCAAGTCCCACAGACATTCAAACAGGTGGTTTCTGATGACATTCTAGGATACTCTTTCTTGAAGGCCAGTAACATCAAATGTAACCATCCAGTGGGCCACAGAAGAGTTTGTGAACCTAGAGACAGATCTTCCAAAATGATTGTAAGATTCAAGCATGAGGCAAATGTCTAACTGCACTGCCCCTCAGGGGAAATTTGTATAAAAAATTTAAAATTAGGGAAAAAAATTGATACAATATTATGTCAGTATTAATAAAATAACATTCTTTGAACTAAAACTTAAAAATGTAAAAGGAAGGTGGGGAAGGAAAACTAGTAGTAATAAAAGATCTATAAATCTTACTATTTTTAGAGATGTATTTATTTTTATTTTATGTGTATGGGTGTTTGCCTACGTGTATACAGACTACAGAGGCCAGAAGAGAGCATCAGAGATCCTGGAACTGGAGTTATAGATGGTTGTGAGCCACCATGTGGTTGCTGGGAATCGAACCTGGGTCTTTTGGAAGAGCATCCAGTACTTTTAACTGCTGAGCCATCTCTCCAGCCCCTAAATCAAATTTTAGAATATTGATTCCTAGGAATAAATGATGAATATTTAAGAATTCAATGAATAGAGAGAAACACCTACCCCAAGTTAGGAAAGAACATCATATTACATATGCAAAGGTTTTCTTTTACTAAGCAGAGACATACACCTGTATAAAACAGAAAGTAGTGCCGACGTGCGTACCAGGCGCTGTAGAGCCAATCTCATCTCCATTACTGGTTTCAACAGCACCATAAGATCTTAGTAGGTCTTTCATTTTTTCATCATCTGCTTCCTCCAAAGCAGTCCTCTGTTTCTGATCTTTCTGATTAGGGTTTGCTCCATGTTCTAGGAGTGTCTCAGCTGCCTGGAAGGTAATCATTCAGTTATGCCTACATATATCTGCTTTTATCTTAAGACTCCACCACCAAGCACATCTCTTCAAAGTATGAACAATAAACATTTCAATTACATTTGATAAGGACACTGCAACTTTGATTTGACTTGACTGACCTCATAAGGAAACACAAACAACAGTACTAAACACAGTATGCTGCTTCTTTGCAGTAAAGAGGTAAGCATAGGTAATACCACTTATAGATCATGTCTGCCCAGAATTGCACTTCTTCTGTTCCCCAAAAGTAGCTGCAAACTATATACGCCCTGCTGAAACACAGTGAATAAGACTAAGTAACACGATTCTTTATTAAATTAATTCAAATTCAAACAGGAAAATATATCTCACAGCTACTGTACTGGACAGCACAGGTTTACCCTGCAGATTCAGCCACTTGTATGCAAATGTGAAGTCTCTGATACTGTCCCACTGTTCTTCCCACCATGCTGGAGGACAGAGTAAAGAAGATGGCAAGCCTTGCTTCAGGATCAATTCAGTGTAGTTTAATAAAGTCCTAAAATTCTCCCTATAGAAATATGTCACCTAATAATTATGATCACAAGATATCAAAGATGGAGGTGGTATTTTAACAAGTCAAAAGGTTGTGACTTTTGGAGAGAAAGCATTTCTGTTATGAATAAGGTTACTCAGAGTAACTCAAAGTTGAATGTTTAGAGGGGCTAGAGAGTTGGCTTAGTGATGAAAGGTACTTGCTACCAAACCTGATAACCTGAGTTTGATACGTGGAATCAACATGGTAGAAAAAGAGAATCTACTACCACAGGTTGTCCTTGGACATCTGCACATGCCATAAGTAACCTTCAATTGCCCATACATAAATAAGCAAATATAATAAAAATTAAACTAAACTAAAACAAAAAGTCACATGTTAGTATGTATACTGTCTGTAACTCTAGTTCCGGGCGATCTATTTGACTTCTACAGGCTCACACATACACATATACACTCAGACACACACACACACACACACACACACACAATAAAATGAAAAAACTGAAAGAAGTTGTGTGTTATAGTTAAGTTTGAAATTGACCAAAATTAAGAACAGCTAACAATTTGATTTTAGCATGCGTCAAGCTGTCCAATAGCCAGTGATTCTACCTGCACAGAGAAGCAGTGACTCAGACCATGAAGAACATGTGATGGCAAAAATACAGTCAGATTTGGGTAAAATGGAGGCAAAGTATGTGACAATAGATCTTTACTTTTCTGCTTAGTAGATGCAAAGGAGACAGTTAGAAGCCACTGAGCCAGCAAAAAATTCTACTTAGGAAATACAGCTTCTCCTAATCTGAGAATCTTGTTCTTTTACTTTGCTCATGTCTTTGAAGAATGTTTATTAATTTTCATAATTTAACTCACCATAGCCAGTCATTAAGCTCATGTCTATTTAAGAAATATTTGCCTATCTGAAAAATCAAATTTTCTTTTGTTTTCTTTTAGAAGGTTGTCTTAATTTACTCTTTCATGTAGTTTATGACACATTTTAAATTAATTTTGATGCATAATAAAAGATTAAAGGATTTTCAAAGTCTGCAACAGAAATCTAAAGATTTCAACTCTTTATCCAAACCTTTGTATCAGTGTCAAAAGTCAACTGACCACATTTGTGGGTCTATTTCTACATGCTGTTTTCTGTTCAACTGATTTGTATACAAAACTCAGTGGTTCTTAGTTGGGACTGATTTTGTCCCCAGGATGTATTCAGCAGGATATATTCAGCAGTGTTTGGAGACATTTTTGGTTATCACAAATGGAGGTTGTGGAGGTATCAGCATTGAGTAGGTAGAAGTCAGTGATGCTGTTCGACAGCCTATTCATATACATGGTGGCATTCGATGACAAAGGAATATTCAGCTTTAAATGTCAGTAGTGCTGATATTGAGATACCCTGACCTGACTACATTCCTCTGTTATTACAGGTATAGAATAAGTATCTACATTCCATAGACAATGTTCAACCATCTAAGATTGCATTTTCAAAACTGTCTAAGCTATTTCAATCTTTTCATTTCCACATAAATTTCAAAATCAGCTTAGCAATTTCTTTCTTTTATTGTTTTTACTGAGCTATATATTTTTCTCCACTCCCCTCCCTTTCTCCCCTCTTCTCTTCTTCCCTCTCCCATGATCTCCATGCTCCCAATTTACTCAGGAGATCTTGTTTTTTCTACTTCCATGTAGATTAGATCCATGTATGTCTCTCTTAGGGTCCTCATTGTTGTCTAGGTTCTCTGGGATTGTGAATTTTAGATTAGTTTTTCTTTATGTCTAAAAGCCACTTATGAGTGAATACATATTATATTTATCTTTCTGGGTCTGGGTTACCTCATTCAATATGTAGCTGATCAATTTCTATGAGAATCTTTGTTGAGATTTTGAATTTCATTGAATCTATTTGCTAATTTAGTTAGAACAAACATAAAGGCAATAGTAAGTCTTTTAAGCCATGAACATGGTACATCTTTCCAAATAATCAGGCATTTTCTGTTTTCAGTCTATTAATTAGATAAATTACATTTATCTTCAAAGACTAATCTCACATTCCTGATATAAATTCCATTTGGTCTAGATTATTTTATATAATCTAGAGTCAACATTCTATTTTAACAATTTTCCAAATATGTTCTTTCTATTAGCTTAAGTTTGCTTATTTAATTGTAGTCAATATAGCATTACTTTTTATAAGAGATGTTTCTTTATTAAAATGATGCTTTAATTTTTAGGCATGTTTGTTATAGTTTCAGAGAAGTTATTGATCATAGGGTTTATAATTTTGCTTTCCTAATTTAAATTAATTTTTTGATAAATACAAAGTAATGCATTTCATTATGAAATTATCATACGTATATATTATTGTACCTTGTACACACACACACAAACACACAAACATGCACACCATGGATCTTCCTCTTTGTTTCTTCTCTCTAGCTATTTTTCTTCTTCCTCCGTAATAGTCGCCCATACATATAATTAAATCTAGATTCTGCATAGAAGAGAAAATGGGATTTTTTTTTATTTCTTTTTCATTACTTTCCCTTGTTCCCTCACCTTCCCTCATATTGGACCTCTTCTACTTTCACGTGCTGTGAATATATGCACATACATATAGATGAATGTATATATGTATGTACATATATTAAATCTAGAATCTATATGAGAGAAAAGATGCAATATTTGTCTTTCTGAGTAAGCAATTTCTATTTCTATGTACACAAAACAATTTCATTCTTCTTTACAGTTGAATAAAATTCTACTGAGTGCATACACCACATCGTCTCTATTCCTCTGTTGCTGGATATGCAGGCTGGTCTCTTATATGACTGTTGTGAATAGCACATCAATAAACATGTACTTACATTTCTAGAGCAAGCTGACTGAAGCTCCCTTGGAATGTGCAACAGAAGTAGTTGCTGCATGTGTGCAATATTTCTTAAGAGATGCTAATTTGTATTTTTATTTACTTACAATTCCTTTCCCTGTTGCCTGGACTGTGTGAAAATCACACTAGACTTGTAAACCTGTTAGGATCTATTTATTTTTTTCTGGAAGAGTTTGTCTACTAAAACTAGTATCATTTTCCCCTCTAAGTGAGGAAGTTAAGCTACCTGAACCTGACACCTCTACTGTGAGGTATTGGGTTTGCTTATCTTTTTTTTTTAAACATAAATTCATTTTTCCCAGATGTAGAGTTATAAGATTATTTCAGTTTTTGTTTGTAAGCTTTGGTAGTTTGTGTCAAGGGAACAGCTTGTTTTATTTAAGTTGTTAAACTTAGTAAAGTTAAGATTTTAACAACAGTCCCTTACCAGCTTCTTAATGTCTGTCATGTTTAAAATCTGGCCATAAAAAAACTTCCAGAATTTTGTCAACTTTCTCAGAGAATAAGCTTTCCTTTTGTTAATTTTATTGTTTGCTTTGTTTTACTAATTCTATTGTCTTTACTTTGGTCTTTTTGTTATTTTTAGAGTTTAAGAGGAATCTGAAGTCACTTAAGTTGTTTTCTTTTTGCTAATGCAAAATTTGAAGTTGTGAAAAATTAAAGTTCTAGATTTTATTAGACTAGGTATATAACTTTATTTGTTGAGCATTCTCTATCATGCATGAAACTCTGAATTCATTAATCCACACATGAGATAAAGGCAGGGGAATCCAGAGTTCAAGGTCATCCTCAGCTATAAGCAAGTTAGAGGCCATCCTGGAATACATGAGACTCCTTAGTAGAAACTCTAATATTGGTGGAAAGTCTTCCAGCTACTGGGAATATACATGGTATGTCTTTTCCTCACTTTCGCTTTATTTAACCATGCACTTTCTGACACTATTCTATATACCACAGGCCTAAAGCAATAGGGCCCCAATCAGCTGCAAACTAAAATCTCCAATACCATAAACTAAAATAAAGGTTTTGTCTTTATAAGATGTTAAGTATTTGTTACAGCAATAGAAAGCTATCAGTGATTGGATCATTTACATTGGAAATTATAATTACCAAGTCTGGGTTTGTTTGTCTGTTTATTTATTTCTGTGAGACGGAGTCTTAGCAAGGGGGAAACATCACATGAGGGTGATGCAGAGAGGTATATAACTGAACGCCAGCATAGACTAGGGCTGCACTGACCATTCTCTTGCTGCTCTTGCAAGCACGCTCTCGCCCCCTCCCTCATCTTTACATGACAGCTCCATGAAGGGATCAGAAACAACCATGCCTTGATGCTTTTCCTATTTCTTCAAGTAGTAAATAATTTTCTTTATTATATGGATTTTACAATAGAATATTTCAATTTCTCATAACTATTTTGGCTATTCATATCTTTCATTTTACTTGAACACATTATTTCCACAGTGCAGTATTATTTTATTCCAAGCATTTAAAATTTCTTTTAAAGATATTTATAAAGTGAAAAAAATTCTTTTTCAAATCTATATAATTATCACATGTAGAATTTCATTCTTTTATAAATATGAATTTCCTTGAGTATAATCTTTCTTCTAGATTATTTTAACAATCCCTAACATTAAAATTACTTTATTGTACATATATCAGAACTTTGCTGCATATTATTTTTTATGTGTACTAACTAGTATTTTGTTATATCTATGTACCCTATGCATGCATACCCTCAGAAGACATATAGGGCATCTGATCCCCTGAAACTGGAGTTACAGAGAGGTTGTGAACTGCCATGTGAGTAACCAGGTCCTTTGGAAGGTGTAGCCAGTGTCTTAATATGGAAACATATATGCAGTCTCATGCTTTACTATTTTAATGCAACAATAAAGGAAATGAATTCCCTTAGCCCTTGCTTATTTCAAAAAAGTTTGTGTTCCATATTCATTGTCTAAAAATTTTAAGATAGGGCTGGAGAGATGGCTCAGCCATTAAAGACTAGACTCACAACCAAAAGGAACAAATTAAGATATATAACCATCTATAACTCCAGTTCTAGAAGATCTGATGCCTTCTTCTGGCTTCAGTGGGCATTGCATGTATATGACGCACAGATACACATGGAAGGCAAAACATTAAAACACATAAAACAAAGGAAATCTCAAAAGGGAGTGGTAACAAAGATTCCTGTGTTATTCTTGCCAGTTAGTTTATCTCAGTAAGTAAATGCAAGGTCCACTGAGAGAACCTGTCTCAAAACCTAACACGGAGAGTGACTGAGACTGAGCGAGAAACCTGCTGCTGACTTCTGGGTCCCATGTGCATGCACATGCATCTACACACACACACACACACACACACACACACACACACACACACAGTAGCTTCAGCTTCTGTGAGTATTAATTTTTGCTACATACTAAAAAGTTATCTAAAGTAAAAATACTGTGTGCTGAGTCATCTAAATAGCTTCCCTAAGCAGAAACATTGCAGTTATATCCATACATTTCATTGTTGAATAAGAGAAGACTTTGTGTGGTATCTTGTGAAGAACAGAACAGAAGACAATCCCACATAGATACCACAACATTACACCTGTCTTTTCCTTATGAACCACAGGTATATCCTTAATACAGTGATGTGATAAACTACTATATATCAGGTTCAATAAGTTTTTTTAAAAATAAAACTCCAGCTGTCTAATACAAATACAAATTAAAGAATTAACTTTTTTTTTTATTGAAAAAAAAATTTTCCACCTCCTCCCCGCCTCCCATTTCCCTCCCCCTCCTTCCGCCCCTCTCCCCCTCCCCCCACTCCTCTTCTCCTCCCTCTCCAGTCCCAGGAGCAGTCAGGGTTCCCTGCCCTGTGGAAAGTCCAAGGTCCTCCCCCCTCCATCCAGATCTAGGAAGTTGAACATCCAAACTGTCTAAGCTCCCACAAAGCCAGAACCTGAAGTAGGATCAACACCCCGTGCCATTGTCCTTGGCCTCTTGTCAGCTCTCATTGTCCGCCATGTTCAGAGAGTCCGGTTTTATCCCATGCTTTTTCAGTCACAGTCCAGCTGGCCTTGGTGAGCTCCCAATAGATCGGTCCGACTGTCTCAGTGGGTGGGTGCACCCCTCGTGGTCCTGACTTCGTTGTACATGTTCTCCCTCCTTCTGCTCCTCATTAGGACCTTGGGAGCTCAGTCCGGTGCTCCAGTGTGGGTCTCTGTCTCTATCTCCATCCATCGCTAGATGAAGGTTCTATGGTGATATGCAAGATATTCAACAGTATGGCTATAGGATAGGATCATTTCAGGTTCCCTATCCTCAGGTGCCCAAGGAACTAACTGGGGACATTGCCCTGGGCATCTGGTAGCCACACCAAGTTCAAGTCTCTTGCCAACCCTTAGGTGGTTCCCTTAACTAAGATATGAGTTTCCCTGCTCCCCTATCCAACCTTCCTATATCCCCAATCATCCCATTACCCCAAGTTCCCCTCATCCTCTCCTTCACACTTTTCTTTCTCCATCTCCCCTTACCCCAATCCCACCCTACCCCCAAGATTCCAATTTTTTGCCCGGCACTCTTGTCTACTTCCCATAGCCAGGAGGATAACTATATGTTTTTCCTTGGGTTTGCCCTCTTGTTTAGCTTCTTTAGGACCACATATTATAGACTCAGAGGCCCCCTATCCATAGCTAGAAACCAATTATGAGTGAGTACATCCCATGATCTTCTTTATGGGTCTGGGTTACCTCACTCAGGATAGTATTTTCTATTTCCATCCATTTGCATGCAAAATTCGAGAAGTCATTGTTTTTTACTGCAGAGTAGTACTCTAATGTGTATATATTCCACACTTTCTTCATCCATTCTTCCATTGAAGGACACCTAGGATGCTTCCAGGTTCTGGCTATTACAAATAATGCTGCTATGAACATAGTTGAACAAATGCTTTTGTCATATGATAAGGAATCTCTTGGGTATATTCCCAGGAGTGGTATTGCTGGGTCCAGGGGTAGGTTGATCCCAATTTTTCTGAGAAACCGCCACACTGATTTCCAAAGTGGTTGCACAAGTTTGCAGTCCCACCAGCAATGGATGAGGGTACCCCTTTCTCCACAACCTCTCCAGCAAAGGCTATCTTTGGTGTTTTTGATTTTAGCCATTCTGACAGGTGTAAGAAGATATCTCAAAGTTGTTTTGATTTGCATTTCTCTGATCGCTAAGGAGGTTGAGCATGACCTTAAGTATCTTTTGGCCATTTGAACTTCTTCTGTTGAGAATTCTCTGTTCAGTTCAGTGCCCCATTTTTTAATTGGGTTAATTATCATTTTAACGTCTAGTTTCTTGAGTTCTTTATATATTTTGGAGATCAGACCTTTGTCTATTGCGGGGTTGGTGAAGATCTTCTCCCAGTCAGTAGGGTGCCTTTTTGTCTTAGTGACAGTGTCCTTTGCTTTACAGAAGCTTCTCAGTTTCAGGAGGTCCCATTTATTCAATGTTGCCCTTAATGTCTGTGCTGCTGGGGTTATACATAGGAAGCGATCTCCTGTGCCCATATCTTGTAGGGTACTTCCCATTTTCTCTTCTATCAGGTTGAGTGTGTTCAGATTGATATTGAGGTCTTTGATCCATTTGGACTTGAGTTTTGTGCATGGTGACAGATATGGGTCTATTTTCATTCTTCTACAGGTTGACATCCAGTTGTGCCAGCACCATTTGTTGAAGATGCTTTCTTTCTTCCATTGTACACTTTTAGCTCCTTTATCGAAAATGAGGTGTTCATAGGTTTGTGGGTTAAAATCCGGGTCTTCTATACGATTCCATTGGTCGACTTCTCTGTTTTTATGCCAGTACCACGCTGTTTTCATTACTGTAGCTCTGTAATAGAGTTTGAAGTCAGGGATGGTAATGCCTCTAGAAGTTCCTTTATTGTATAAGATTGTTCTCGCTATCCTGGGTTTTTTGTTTTTCCATATAAAGTTGATTATTGTCCTCTCAAGATCTGTGAAGAATTTTGATGGGACCTTGATGGGGATTGCATTGAATCTATAGATTGCCTTTGGTAGAATTGCCATTTTTACTATGTTGATCCTCCCAATTCAAGAGCAAGGGAGATCCTTCCATTTTCTGGTATCCTCTTCAATTTCTTTCTTCAAAGACTTAAAGTTCTTGTCAAATAGATCTTTCACTTCCTTGGTTAGAGTTACCCCAAGATACTTTATGCTGTTTGTGGCTATCGTGAAAGGTGATGATTCTCTTATTTCCCTCTCTGCTTCCATATCCTTTGTGTATAAGAGGGCGACTGATTTTTTGGAGTTGATCTTGTATCCTGCCACATTACTAAAGGTATTTATCAGCTGTAGAAGTTCTTTGGTGGAGTTTTTGGGGTCGCTTAAGTACACTATCATATCATCTGCAAATAACGCAAGTTTAACTTCTTCCTTTCCAATTCGAATCCCCTTGATCCCCTTATGTTGTCTTATTGCTATTGCTAAGACTTCAAGAACTATATTGAAGAGGTATGGGGAGAGTGGGCAGCCTTGGCGTGTTCCTGATTTTAGTGGGATGGCTTTAAGTTTCTCTCCATTTAATTTGATGTTAGCTGTCGGCTTGCTGTAAATAGCTTTAATTATATTTAGGTATGGCCCTTGTATCCCTAATCTCTCCAAGACTTTTATCATAAAGGGATGTTGAATTTTGTCAAATGCTTTTTCAGCATCTAATGAAACTATCATATGGTTTTTTTCTTTCAGATTATTTATATGATGGATTACATTGATAGATTTGCGTATGTTAAACCAGCCCTGCATCTCTGGGATGAAGCCTACTTGATCATAATGGATAATTTTTCTAATGTGTTCTTGGATTCGGTTTGCCAGTATTTTGTTGAGGATTTTTGCGTCGATGTTCATGAGTGAGATTGGCCTGTAATTCTCTTTCTTGGTTGAGTCTTTGTGTGGTTTTGGTATCAGAGTTACTGTAGCTTCATAGAAGGAATTTGGCAATGACTCTTCTGTTTCTATATTGTGAAATATATTTAGGAGTATAGGTATTAGGTCTTCTTGGAAGTTCTGGTAGAATTCCGCATTGAAACCATCTGGTCCTGGACTTTTTTTGGAAGGGAGGTTTTTGATAACAGCTTCTAATTCTTCACGACTCACAGGTCTATTTAGGTTGTTTACCTGGTCCTGGTTTAACTTTGGTATATGGTATTCATCTAAAAAAGTGTCCATTTCTTTAACATTTACCAGTTTTGTGGCATACAGGCTTTTGTAGTAAGATCTAATGATTGTCTGAATTTCCTCTGTGTCTGTGGTTATGTCCCCCTTTTCATTTCTGATCTTATTAATTTGCAAATTCTCTCTCTGCCGTTTGATTAGTTTGGATAGGGGTTTATCAATCTTGTTGATTTTCTCCAGGAACCAGCTTTTTGTTTCATTGATTCTTTCAATTGTTTTCTGTGTTTCTATTTTGTTGATTTCAGCCCTTAGTTTGATTATTTCCAGTCTTCTACTCCTTCTAGGTGAGTCTGCTTCTTTTTTTTCTAGAGCTTTCAGGTGGGCTGTTAAGTCTCCAATGTGTGCTTTCTCTGTTTTCTTTAAGTGGGCACTTAGTGCTATGAACTTTCCTCTCAGGACTGCTTTCATAGTGTCCCATAGGTTTGAGTATGTTGTTTCTTTATTTTCATTGAATTCAAGGAAGACTTTAATTTCTTTCTTTATTTCTTCCTTAATCCAGGTATGGTTCAGTAGTTGACTGTTCAGTTTCCATGAGTTTGTAGGCTTTCTGGGGGTAGCATTGTTGTTGAATTCTAGCTTTAATCCATGGTGATCTGATAAGATACAGGTGGTTACAGATATTTTTTTGTAACTGTGGATGTTTGCTTTGTTACCGAGTATGTGGTCAATTTTCGAGAAGGTTCCATGAGCTGCAGAGAAGAAGGTATATTCTTTCCTATTTGGGTGGAATATTCTATAGATGTCTGTTAAGTCCATTTGATTCATTACCTCCAATAATTCTCTTATTTCTCTGTTAGGTTTCTGTCTAATTGACCTGTCCATTGGTGAGAGAGGAGTGTTAAAGTCTCCTACTATTAATATGTGTGGTTTGATTGCTGCCTTGAGTTTTAGCAATGTTTCTTTTACGTACGTGGGTGCTTTTGTATTAGGGGCATAGATATTCAGGATTGAGACTTCATCCTGATGAATTGTTCCTGTTATGAGTAGAAAATGTCCCTCTCCATCTCTTCTGATTGATTTAAGTTTGAAGTCAACTTTGTTAGAAATTAGTATGGCCACACCTGCTTGTTTCTTAGGTCCATTAACTTGATATGCCTTATCCCAACCCTTTACTCTGAGTAGGTGTCTGTCTTTGTAGTTGAGGTGTGTTTCTTGTAAACAGCAGAATGTTGGATCCTGTTTTCGTATCCAATCTCTTAGTCTGTGCCTTTTTATAGGTGAGTTGAGTCCATTGACATTAAGTGATATTAATGACCAGTGGTTGTTAACTCCGGTCATTTTTTTAGTAGTAAATTTTGTGTGTTTCCCTTCTTTGTGTTGCGCTGGTGAAGGGTCTCTAGTTGTCTGAGATATTGTGGTCATTGTTGGACTCCTTGGTTAGTGATTTTCCTTTTATTACTTTCTGTAAGGCTGGATTTGTGGCTACGTATTGTTTAAATTTGTTTTTATCCTGGAAAATTTTGTTTTCTCCATTTATAGTGAACGAAAGTTTGGCTGGTATAGTAGTCTGGGCTTGCATCCACAGTCTCTTAGTTTCTGCAGTACATCTATCCAGGACCTTCTGGCTTTCATTGTTTCCATAGAGAAGTCAGGTGTAAGTCTGATAGGTTTACCTTTATAAGTAACTTGGCCTTTTTCCTTTGCAGCTCTTAACATTCTTTCTTTGTTCTGTATGCTTTGTGTTTTGATTACTATATGGCGAGGGGATGTTTTTTTTTGATCCAGCCTATTCGGTGTTCTGTATGCTTCTTCAACCTTCGTAGGTATATCTTTCTTTAGGTTGGGAAAGTTTTCTTCTATAATTTTATTAAATATATTTTCTGGACCGTTGAGATGCGCTTCTTCCCCTTCTTCTACTCCCATTATTCTTAGGTTTGGTCTTTTTATTGTGTCCCATATTTCCTGAATGTTTTGTGATGAGAATTTGTTGGCCTTGCTGTTTTCTTTGATCAGCGTGTTTATTTTCTCTATGGTATCTTCAGAATCTGAGATTCTTTCTTCTATCTCTTGTATTCTGTTGGTTATGCTTGTTTCTGTAGACTCTATTCGTTTACCTAGATTTTCCATGTCCAGCCAGCCTTCTGTTTGTGTTTTCTTCTTTGCCTCCAATTCAGTTTTCAAGACTTGAACTGTTTCCATTATCTGTTTGATTGTTTTTCCTTGGTTTCCTAGGGTATCATTCACTGATTTACTCAATTCTTCAAACTTTCTGTTATACTTCTCATCCATTTCTATAAGGGCATTTTTTACATGCTGTTTAAGGGCGTCAATCACTTTCATAAAGTCAATTTTTTCTACTTCTTCATGATTAAGGTGTTCATGTCCTCCTGATGTGAGGTCGCTGGGTTCTGGTGGTTTCATATTATTTTTCAGATTGTTGGGTGAATTCTTGCATTGGCGCCTGCCCATCTCTTCCTCCGAATGCTCTCCTATGGATCTTCTTTTACAGGATCAGGTCTCCTTGCCTACTGTTGTACCTTCCCAGTGATGGTACTCCCCAGTGATGGTTCTCCTGGTGCTCCAGTGATGTCTCTCCTGGTGACAATATCAGATCTCCGTGCCCAATGATGGCTCTCCTGGTGCCAAGATCTGCTCTCCTTGCCCAATGATGTCTCTCCTGGTACCGAGCTCAGATCTCCGTGCTGGTTGGGTAGTTCGTAAACAAAGGTAAACAAAGCGCCTACCTTGCTTGGTGCAGGCAGGCCAGTGAAACAAAGGAACTCCCGCCCGCCTGTTTGCCCTGAGGATTCGCCCCCAGCGCCCAGACAGGCCAGTGAAACAAAGGAACTTCTGCCCGCCTGTTTGCCCTGAGGATTTGCCCCCAGCGCCCAGACAGGCTGAGCTAGGTGGTGTTATGTGCCCAAAGAAGGAAAGGGGCAGAAGGAAGAAGGGTTCTGGATGCAAGCTGGGTGGGATAGGAACAGAGAGGCAGTCTGCAGGGAGTAGAGTCTCTGCAGGGAGCCCAGGAGGGATGGGGGTGGGTGAGGAACTTCTGAGTTCCCTGTCCGGGGCTGCTGCCGCGTCACAAACTCACCCCAATGATGTCTCTCCTGGTACCGAGCTCAGATCTCCGTGCTGGTTGGGTAGTTCGTAAACAAAGCGCCTACCTTGCTTGGTGCAGGCAGGCCAGTGAAACAAAGGAACTCCCGCCTGCCTGTTTGCCCTGAGGATTCGCCCCCAGCGCCCAGACAGGCTGAGCTAGGTGGTGTTATGTGCCCAAAGAAGGAAGGGGGCAGAAGGAAGAAGGGTTCTAGAATTAACTTTTTAAATGTGGCCTTTTAAAAGATAACAGTCTAAAAATGTTGAAATATATTTATGTGGCTTATTTAACTGACCTTTCTTGTACAATAACCAACAAATTTCTCATTTTAATTATTCTTTCTGTTTGATTTCTTCCATTTTAAAACCACATATTATTTTTGGTCAGGAAAATATTATGTATTTATGTGGCTGAAATTATCATTAAAAACAGAATACATTAATTTTTTTAAACGTAAGGACTCAATAGAGAAAGTGAGGTTAATCAAATTATAGCATTAGATAAATCACCAAATCATAGAGAATGAGAAAAAAAGGGGAAAAACCCTTCAAAACAGCCAGAAATAACAAAACAAGAACCAAAATGTTAATAATAAGAACTTTTGTATCAATAGCTGGTTTAAATGTAAAAGGAATAAATTATCTAACAAAAGTTATGAGTGGCAGAATAGAAAAAAAAAACCCTCATTTTAATTTTAATCCTTTATATCATGGGCGACAAGGGAAGAGACGGCAAAAGTATTCCTGGAAATGGAAAGTAAAAGATAACAAGAGCAGCTATACTTACATTGGAAACAACAAATAAATAGTTCTTAAAAGCAACTGCGGCAAGAGATAAAAAAAGATAGAATAGCAGCCTATCACAGCTGCAGATATAAAAGCAAAATCCATACCATATACACAAAACAAATAATAGCAACTATACTGCCAGTGTCCTATGGAATGTCTGTCTACTATACTGCAGTGTCCTGTGGTCTGTCTACTATACTGCCTGGGAGAGGAAGGTAAAGTAAGCGACAACAAACTTCCAAGCAGCAATCACTTCATGCCATCACTTCACCCAGGTCAGAAAAAAACACCTTGGGTGGGTGTGGGGCTCATGCTGCCTCCCAGTACGCAGGACGTTGAGGTAGAAGCATTCTAAGTTTGAAGCCAGTGTGAGTTATATGTTAAGATCTTGTCTCAAAAAACAAAATAATTATTATATGTATCAACACTAATATTAGACCCTTTATGCAAATCACTTTAGACAACTAAAAGTAAAGATTTATAGAATGTTATCTTCTGACCTACATGACATACATACTAAGCAATGAAAAAATGAGTTATTAAAATATTTTCTGATTTTCTAATCAACACACAACATTCTAACTTCATTCATAATTTTAGCAGGCTTTAAAACCACATATTAGTATAAGCGATCACGTTAGTTCTGACTTTAAAATACCGTCATTTCTTCCACTGTTTCCCTAAGCAAACAGAACCCTAATGTGACAAGTGCCATTACCTTTAAATGATTCCCCACAGCAGCGCCATGTAAAGGCAGCATTCCATCTACATTTTCACAGTTTACATTTGCACCAGCTTTTAATAGCTCAATAATTACATCATTAAATCCCTCACTAGATGCCTCATGAAGGGGTGTCCAACCTGGAAAAGATAAAAAGAAAAAATAACAAAGCTGTTCCATACCTACTGAGATTCATGTAATATGTGTTAAGGGGCTCTTGTGTTAGTGGACTGAATGACTCTACCAAAATATATGTACATGTACTAAGTATTGAACAAGAAATAGTATTAACATTACTGCTTTAAGACATACAGGCTTCATTTTGGAGAAAAATGTTATACCATCATAAATGCTGTTCATAGAAGGCAAATGCTAATCAGTTCAACCTGCTTCAACTCAGGTTTGACAGCATTTAGCTTTCATATCTCGGGTTTACGTGGCTACATTTCTATTTAAAGGGCACCTGATTCTGTAAACCTTTCAATTCCCTTCTTTAATTATTTATACAAGACTATTTTATGTATAAGTGAAATGTCACAAAATCAACTCTTTAGAACAGGGTTAGAATAAGAAATAAAGAGGAAAGAAGTGATATAAAGGGAGCAGGGAGAAGAATGGGCAGAGAGCTGGGTCAGTGCACTTTCTCTGGAGTCAGGGCATGGGACTAAGGCTTCCAAGGAAAAGCCCGACTAACTCCCTTTACCCCCATTCTGTGCACCCTCTGAATGAATGTTCCCTGTTATAAGAACTGCTTCAAACAAGACAGTCATTTCAACAGTGACAAATCTTATTATTCACCAAATTAAAATATGGTATAAAAAGACAGTTCAAAGTTAGTCAATTATCAGCCAGCATCAAAATTGGGGGTAAAGGAAAAAACAGTATTTCAGTGAGTTAAAATTAAAAACACAAACAGTTAAGAGGACCCAACCTGTATTATCTTTTAGATTTACTTCTGCTCCAGATGCTATTAGAACCTTCACTAGGGACAGATCTCCTCCTCTGGAAGCCACATGCAGCAGGCTCTCTCCTTTGGCATTCCTCTTCCTGATTCCAGCTGTGTTCACTTCTGCAACGGTATCAAGCAAATCCGAGACTTATTTTATGCAAGATGCTCATTGTTATAAAAGACTTTAGAAAATATAGTTCTACGGTCTAATAATATCTCAACAGGATGTACCACACCAAACATGTGTAACATTGCTTTAAAAAAAGAAAGAAAGAAAGAAAGAAAGAAAGAAAGAAAGAAAGAAAGAAAGAAAGAGAAAGTGTTTATTTTAGGTCAAATTTCAGGTAAGAGTCCATCACCATTGGGGGGGGTGTACAGGAACAGGAGTTTGAAAGAACTGGTTAATAATCTTGTAAACTGACTATATTTAAGTATTCAGAAGGCATATAATAGATAAACTTCTAAAACGCTAGAACACTTTAATATAAAATTGATACTGCCTACTGGATACCACGTATCATTTGCAAGTTGCCCCCTCCTCTAAGGTGCTTCTAAACTGGGAACCTATATGTTAACATTCAGCGTTAGTTCACAGTAGCTGAGTTATAAGGAAATAATTTATTTTTAAAACTGTATCTTGATTTCTTGGGCATATATCAGAGGACTGGGAAAATTGTTTGCTGCTTTTGGTTTAATCCCAGTTTGAGCAGAAATCATAGCGTTTTGCGCTCATTCTAGCAACTAGTCAGTCAAGCACTGCTAGACACCTTGTTTCCGTTCTGCGCTCATCTCACTCTCAGTTATCCTTTAACAACGGACACACCTTTTTCTTAAGATAACCAAGCTCTGGTTTTATGGAAACTGTCAGGATGTGTATACTAGTGCACAGCTGGTATCTCATCACTCAGTGGGAGGCCGAGGCATCAGAATCATGAGTTCTAAGTCAATTTGGGCTATATAGTAAAACCCTTCTCAAAAACCAAACCAAACCCCTCTTCCTATAGCTGTTTCTCATGTATGTGTCCCTACCACACATGGTACCAAGTAACAAGGTGGCCTTTGAGGTTCTCTACTTTTTTTATATAAAAAATTCAGTACAAAATCATTTTCTAAAGAATCCCTTTAAAGTCATTTCTTTGGGTGTAAATTACAGAGATTAAGTGGGAACTAAACCAATGAACTGATCTGTTTTCCCCATTTCCTCCCCATACTTGCTACACTGCAGTGATGGGTATTTTTTTTAAACTATCAAAGAAAATACAGGAGAAAAGAACAGAGGATAGATTTGAACAGATTTGGGAAGCAGAACTGAAGTCACTGATAAAGAATGAATTGCCTTAGCAGAGTGTGGCATGGCCTGCGAGGAGAATCATGGAAAAAGCCTTTCTGAACCCAGGCAATGAGCAACTGGAGTCATAAGTTACCCTGGAAGAAAGATGTGTGAACACAGGAAAACTGACCAAAAGCTAATACAGAGTCAAGTGGGGACGCTGAATTGACTGGCAACCACACACTTTATCTTATACACCCACCCGAAATCCAGAAACCTAGAGGTTTATTTTCCACATTAAACACATCAGAGAAGAAGGAGACTGACATACAAGCAAAACAGAGAGTTAGGGTAAGAAACAAAGAACATTCATTACATCAATAGTATTAGTGCCACTTAGTAAATCTGCCACAAAGACAGATGCTCCAGGTCAAACCTAGAGAGCAAACTCTAAAACCTTCTCTTACAGATTTCTATCTTCTCATCTTTGTGGTTTTATGGAATTATCTCCCTTAAATAATTTCTTCCAACCAAAAGAACACTTGAACACTGTTAAAAGTATAATATTAACTTCTTTCATGAGGTCACCAAAGATTATAATGCTTGCTATCTTCCTACAGACTCATTCCCTTGCCTTCAGCTTTCACTTTCTGATGAAGAAGAATCTATACTGGAGAAATCCATTCAGCAAGAAATTGAAGATGGTCCCCAGTCCACAGGAACTGATGCCTTCAGTGCAACATGTTTAAGGAACTGTTTCCTCAATCACATGACCTTGGAAGTCCTTCCCTACTCTGAGCTACAGGTGAGAGAGCCAGTCCCAACAGCACCTCTACTGAAGCCCTGTGAAAGTTACTGTCATAGGACCTGGCAAAGTGGTGTCAATTCCTGATCTATGACACTGGGAGACAAATGTGTGTTGCTTAAAAAAAAAAAAAAAACTATTAAGTTTGTAATAGCATCTCACTTACTGAAGCAGACTCTCTAAGGCAGGACCAGGAAATCTGTGCTTTAACAAGCCGTCTGATGCAAGTGAAAGTTAGAGAACTACCACATTAAGCATGAGACTCTTCCTACTACTTGCCAAACACCAGCAATCAAACATGTAACTTTAAGGTAATAGATAAAAGATAATTCTCTCCATCAACCAAAGAATGGATAAAGAAAATGTGGCATATTTATTTACACAATGGAGTATTACTCAGATGTTAAAAATAATGGCATAATGAAATTTGCAGGCAAATGGACAGAACCAAAAAAAAAATCATCCTGAGTGAGGTAAGCCAGATCCTGAAAGACAAAATGGTATATATCTCACATATAAGTGGATATTAGCTATAAAGTAAAGGATAATCATGCTACAACCCATAACCACAAAGAGGCTAAATAACAAGGAAGGCTCAAGTGGGGACACATGGATTTCCCTGGGAAGGGGAAATAGAACAGATTTTGTGGATGGGCTGGGAACAGGATGGTCCAGGCAGGGGGAGGGAGGAATGGAGAGAGTACTGGAAGAGATAACTAGAACTGGGGAACACTTGCGAGGGTGATATAGAAACCAACACAGTAAAAGCTCCCTGGAATCTATGAGAGCAACCCTAGCTAAATCTAGTAATGGGGAATACAGGGCCAGAATTGGCCATCTTCTTTAACCAGACAAGGCTCCCAGCAGTGAAACTGAGACATCAACCTAGCCACAAAATGTTCAACCCATATGTCCAGCCTGCAAGATGTCTTGGGGTAACGGTGGCACAGAACTTGTGGGAGTGGCCAACCAATGACCAGTCCAACTTGAGGCCCACATCATGAGAGGAAGACCATGTCTGACATTTCATGGATGGCCATGAACCAGAGATTGGGAAGCCCAGAGACCCAGGGGAGAACCAAATATGACTGCCAAAACAAACAAGAAAATAAAACACCCAACCAAATAAACATACACAAGCCAACAACACAAAAAACCTCCAAACTCAATGAAATGATTCCTAATGATATTCTGCTATACTCATAGATTAGTGCCTAGCCCAGTTGTCAACAGAGAAGCACTGTCCAGCAACTGATGACAAACACTAGGTGAAGAGGGGGAAGAAGGATTCTAGGAACCAGAGGAGTCAAGGACACCATGAGAACATGACTCACAGCCTCAACTAAGCAGGGCTCATAGAGACTGAAGCAACAATCATGGACCCTGTATGGATCTGACCTAGGTCCTCTGTATATGCATTATGGTTATATAGCTTAGTGTTTGTATGGGACTCTGAACAGTGAAGTGGGGGATATCTGATGCTTTTGCCTGCTTGTGGAATCCTTATCCTCCTACTGGGTCACCTTTTCCAGTTAGCCTTTGTGTCTAGTCTTAATGTAATTTGTTATGCCATGTTTGGTTTAAACCCATGGGAGGCCTGTTTGTTTTTGAAGGGAAATGGAGGAGTAGATCTGAGGGACTGTAAGGAGTAGAGGTAGGGGAAACTGTAGTCAGGATACAACTTATGTAAAAAATAAAATTGAAAAAAAGATTATTCTCTATAAAATAGGTTCTTGATTACAGGGATTATAATATTTTCAAAGCTATTTTCATGTATGCTAGTCTAGAACTTGCTGTGTAAACCTGACTGGTGTAACATGAGGGCCTACCCCGCTGAAAAAGGTACTTAGCCATGTGGCTAACATATACTAGAATAATGGGCTAATATAAGTTATAAGAGTTAATACAAAGCCTGAGCTAATGGGTCAATCAGTTATAACTTATGGAAAATCTCTGTGTGATTTCTTTGGGGACAAACGGCTGTGGGACTTGGTGGGAGGACAGAAACCCCAACAAGTAGGTCCTCATGTTACAAATAGCGCCAACATGTGGACAACTATATCCACATAAAACCTGAGACAGCTTGCTTGGGTCTGCTCTGCTTGCTAAAGGCAAGCGCTCTCATTTAAGAGGCTTCCTGACTCTTATAAGCCAGTTGCATTTAAGCAACATAAATTTATTCTGCTATCTGAAATCTAGAATCAAGGTACCAGCAAGGACATAACTGGAAGCACTAGGGTACAAGTCTTCCTTGTCTCTTCTAGATTCTGGTGGCTGTTGATATTCTTTGGCTTTTTCAACTTGAGGTTACACAAACTCCTTTACTTGATCAATGTCTTAAATTTCCCTCTTTCTCTTATAAAGAAGTGTTTGACTAAATTTAGGGTTCATCTAGATAATTCAGAATGGTTCCATTCCAAAGGTCTTAATTTGATTATTTGTATAAGTATTCCTTTTCTAAAGAAGATAATAATACTCAGTCATTTACCATAGAGTTGTTATTCACTAGTTCCAGAGCCTCATTATGGAAGGCTCATCACTCAATATGTAGAAATGTAGAAAATATGCCCACAAAGGTCTTCAATTTACACAAGAGAGGGAAAACAAAAGAAGACTCACACAGAAAATGCCTTGTCCAGCACCTTTTCTACCTCCTAACAACATATAAACTGACTTTTCAGTACTTAATACTGAACCTGAGGTGGTCCAGGTTGCTGTTCATCACAGGATTAGCTCTAGGAACCAGTAGAGAAGAGGTAGTTTGCCAGACAAATATACAGTTGATTAATGTGACAAAAACAGTGTCCATACTTCTTTTTTTTTTTTTTTTTTTTTTTTTTTTTTTTTTTGGTTTTTCGAGACAGGGTTTCTCTGTGGTTTTGGAGCCTGTCCTGGAACTAGTTCTTGTAGACCAGGCTGGTCTCGAACTCACAGAGATCCGCCTGCCTCTGCCTCCCGAGTGCTGGGATTAAAGGCGTGCGCCACCACCGCCCGGCGTGTCCATACTTCTTTAAAAATCCTTAAAGAGCTAAATAGATGTGTCTTAAAAATCTGAGATATTACATAATCCTAATCCTCCCACTGAATATTCTTTTCGTCTTTGCTGTTCATCTCCTCTAATGACCCAAACTGAAAGCCATAGTCAGCAATATGACCAAAACGTATCTGGAAACTACTGGCTATCCTCAAGTGGAACTTTAACAACAAATATAACTGAAATAATCTCACATCTAAATGAATGTTCTCCAGCATAAAAAAACAAACAACTACCCACCAATTTAATTAAACATAGGAATTCTTTGAAGTAAAGTAGATAATGAGGTTTAATTATAAAACGTTGATATAAACATTTATACAAACCTTGGCTGCAGGGAGCTTTCAAGGAATCTTTTCTTTCTCTGAAATTCTGGTCTCTTCCATGGTCTTGGGTATCACAAGGCATTTGAGTTGCTGAACCCACATTTTCCTTTTCCTCCCTGCAATTTCTTGCAGTTCTTTCAGCTCTACTGGTATTCGTAGTTAACTCCTCATCTGAAACACAACCATTCAGATTATTAGTCTTGTAGTTCCGCTTACTTACCTTATGACAGGAAAATAAACTCTTGTTCTTCCAGAGTTTCTGTTTCAATAAGAACTGCTTGTGAGAAGCCTTTAGAATGTTTTCACAGAGTGGACTAAGTGTGCTGGTTGTAGTGATAATGGAGACACAATGAATACCAATTTTCTGCCATGAAAATGATATTAGGGTTTGAATACTAAATTAGTGCCATATCAAAAAGAGATAAAAAAATTTTGTAGACATTAAGTTTCGCTGGCATCAGTTTAGTAACGATCTTTGATAACAGTTTGACTTTCCAAGTAATTGCTAGTCATCTGGCTAGCCCCGATGACAGAGCATACACCTCAAAATCAGTCAAGCATGAATACCTTACTGAGCCTATCCACTTCCCAAATCACAACCTGTATGGTGTCCTCATCAGTTGGGTCACAGGGTAAATGGAGTTCAGCTGTAAATTTCTACAGGAGAGGTAAAAGGAATGTACAAATTGAGAAATATTAATACCTGATTTGTGAGCAATTTCCTTCTCTTCTCCTTGATCAAGGTGTATAGAGTTGGTCAATTCTTTATTCACATTGTCAGTGGAATGAAAATCTGTATTGTTCACGAGCTCATTCTCTGGAAGGTCTTGACTCCTTTCTTCAGCTTTAGTTACTTCTATTACTTGAGAATGAGTGTGTAAAGGACTATGTGAAGAACTTGGTTTTTGGCCTTCTATGGTATAATTCCTCTCAGTGTCTTGCTTCTTTTCCACATTGTATGTATTAACTTGATTAACTAACAGAGTTGGCTCACTGTGGGAATTATTCTGGAATACTTTTAATAGCCCCACTTGACCAGTCAACTGTGAAACTTGCTCTTTTGAAGGTGATCTTGTACAAGACGTAGAATTGTGCTCAGAAATTGCATATGAGTGATCAAAAGAAATCCCATATGTACACTGTTTATGATTTGGAATAGGTTGTTCATAAATTAATGTATCATTCAAATCACAATAATTAACAGCTTTCTCCTGTGGATATGTAGTTTGGCTACCTACTTTTAGCTCATTTTCTTGTAAAGAATAGTTTTCAGAAGATAAAAACCATCGAGAGTTCATTTTTTCTCCATCTGTTGTGGTTTCTTCATTATGACAGACGGCCATGCACTCTTCCTGAGATGCCGCAGACTTGACAGAGTTGTGGCAATCACTATCACTGTCAGCAAAGCGTCCTTTTATGAAGGAGAGGAAAGAATCTTCCCATTCATTAAGGTTCTTGCCTTTTTCATCTGAGCTATGGTTTTCAGGGGGCTTACATGGGCTACTGCATTGCTCTTGGTTAGTGTGAGGTTGTTGATCTGCAGTTACATGTGGCAATTTTATTTCTTTATATAATGAAAATTCAGAAAAGGAAACGGCTTTAGTTTGATCAATGGACTCTAAGAATTGCATTTCTTGATTATCTGATAAATCCAGATTGCTGGTATTTGGCTTTTTGGAATTTAAACAAGCCTCATTATTGTTATCTGCACCATTTTTCAAACCTGGTAGAGCTGGGGTAGAAAGTTCACAAGACTCTTTTGGAAGGTCATCAAGGGTTAGAGCGGTATGCTGCTGCTGAGTAACTAATTTATCCATTCCCCTGGAAGAGGAAATAGCTGTTCCCTGACTTAAACTACAGTCTCTGTCATCTGCTTGAGTCTTTTTATGTTGTGTATTTTTTCCTTTTTTACTTTTAGACACATTAGTTCTGCTGTCTTTCATACTGCGGACTCTGCTCCTTCTGAGTCCTGGAGAGTCTATTTGGTTAATAGTTGACTGCCTAGGCTTAGAATTTCCAAATTCTATGGTATTTTTCTGGCAATGTTCATATACATATTCCTTATTTACAAGTAAATTGTTTCTTTCTTTATTTATTTCTACATGTTCTGGTTCCTGTCTATTAGAATTTTCACTACAAATAAACTCAGTGTGATTATTAGAACTTAATTTTGGTTTCTATAAAAAAAACAACAAAAAAACAAGATTAGTTTCAATTTCAGATGTACACGTATAGACTCTGACACACTTTTAAGGGAGCATTACAGGAGTATTTTCAAGACTAGAATTAGGCTAGTTTCTTCCTTTCCTCTCTAGAACAATTATGAGTAAGGCCATGACTCAAATAGAAGATGAATCATTATCACTTAATGTAAACTTTATTGGACTGACAAGGGTAATTTTTACTCTTGTATTACTCTTATTATTCTGATTATTATTCCGATTCTTAAATCAGAAAACTTTTGACATGGTTGGAAAACCCCAGACTCCACAAAGAACAAAAGAATGGAAACTGATTACAGCACATTACTGTGGTGTGCTACACTCACCTAATTGCTTCTCAGACCAACAGGAGAGAACCTTCTGGTATCTCATACAATTATTTCAAAATGTCTTAAACCAAAGGTGAAGTTACTAGCCTGACGAATGCTTCACTAATCTTTCTTTCCCTCAGCTAATCTATAAAAACAACCAGCAGGTGCAAACCTGCAAAAACAGTTTATTGCTAAAGACATATATACCTTGTACTGGAATATATCATCTACATATTCTGGGTCAGTGCTCTTCCTTTGAGCTGCATACAAAAAAAGAAAATGAAAGTAAACATCTTCCAGTTGTTAAGACTTTAAACTTTTAAAACCTACAAGTCTTTTGATTTGAGGGGCCTCTTCTCATGTACAATTGCAACAAGCAGTGAGTTTTATTAAAAGGATGAAACAAAGGTGTCATTGAATGTACTTTCTCAAAACTTGTGTGGGAAACTAATTCAGTTTCTACAATTCTAAATTCAGTTTTTATAACTCTATAAACATGATCAAAGTACAACAGAGTGGCTCAATCTTACCTGACAGGTGATGGTTTTTATGTTTAGGAATGTATTTCCTAAGGAGATTCTCCATAAAGGAATCCTTGGCCTCATCTAAAGCACATGTTCCATGGTCACTTTTAAATAATGGGTCAGCTCCATTCAGAAGAAGTAACTCCGCCACCTAGATAAAGATTGTTCACATAAAGGAGCCCAGACAGAGGGTGTATTATTTCAACAACACAGAGTCAGGGGTTACCTATAAAATCTTTGCCCAGTAAGAGCAATTAGTAATTGCCCCGAGTTATAATTAGTTTAAAAAGAAAATCCTTCCTCTTATAAAAGAACAAAACAAGCAAACAAACAAAACAAGAAAAAGGGAGAGAAAAGAAGGAAGGGAAAAGAGAAAGGAACAACAGTGTGCTGTTTAGGGAACATCCTTCATCCTCTTCCCCATGCCCACAGCTTTGGTCTAATCAGTAGAGACAGCAGCTAAATGGTTTCGTAGGCTTGGAAGACTTGGGGGTCAATAGGAAGTACCAGCTAAAGTAAATTGCCTTTTAAAATTCATTGAGCAAATACTGCCGTAGTTAAGCTAATGCACCTCAGGACTCAGTATTTACCCTTTAGCCAAGAGCAATGATTTTAAAGGAAATAAAGAAATGACAAATATAACACCATCTTGTCCTGACTCCATTTTGTGTGCTTAGAAAATTCTCAGCCCTCTATCCCCCACCCTCAATGGTCACATCGGCCTTGGCAACACATTTGAGTTTTCCATGTCCTTGGCCATGGTCCAGATGTACTAACCAAAATAACTAGCAAGTTATGTTTAAAATAATTACCATTCTCTGGAGGAATGAATGCTTCAAGGTTACTCTGACCTTCATCTAACTTTGATGTAAACTACAGTCTTTGTGGGTTTTGCCTTTTAAAACTGCATCCCTGAGCTTGGGCACCAAGAGACTTGAGAGGCACAAACTTGCTCTTGGTCTGACCATCAATAAAAAGGACCTAATCTTTTAATGAGCTTAATCAGCATGATTGTCAATAACATCTGATGTGAATCACTTCAGTTTAAACAATAAAGTTGTATAAAATTTACAGTGAAAGTGTAAGACTTGAAGTTACAACAGAGGAGACATTCTCCTAGAAAAAGAGGCAGTGTGTGCAGGACAAAAACAGATCCTTTAAAAATTACTAAGAATCAGCAATGTGGTGCTTTACAATGGGGATTTAATGTTAGACACAAAAACTAAGTAACACTAGGTAAAATTAAGATTACATATATGGCAGTCATAGGAAGTCAAAGAATATGTATTTCCATACAGTTCAGCAAAGAAAGCACAGAGCACACTGCATTCCTTCAGGAAGAGTGCTCTGACATGGAACAGACTGTGGTGCTCAGCTATTGAGATTTGGTGTCCAATAACAAGATATATAACATGAGAAGATGGAGGGAGAAAAAGGTGACTGGGTTAGACAGGGAAGTTAGGTGACCTTGTGGAATCTGGGTTGGGACAAGGACTGAATACACTACTTTGACAAGATTTGTTGTGGATAAGAGATAGTCTGCCTTACTAAATGTCTACGTGCAGCAATTCCCTCCCCCCGCCAGGGTCCTGAACCCAGAACCTCACAAAAGCTAACAATGTTCTATCACTGAGCTATACTTTTATTCCAGATAGGAACTTTGAAGGGTGGCAAATTAAGCAAACTTTCCCTGAGTGTTCTTTCTACTTTCAATCTACATTTGGATTATCTCTTCAGTAACTGCTGCTACAAAAGAAAAAAAAAACCCTCAAAATTTGACTTAAGAGCCTGGAATTTGAGAATGGCCTAGGTAGATGGTTCTTCCCATCTACCTAGATGTTCTCATGTAGTCAGGCTGTTGGCTGGACACCAAGTCATATTATACCTAGACTAGGGCTGGATTTTCTTTTTTCTTTTTTTTTCTTTTTTTGGTTTTTCGAGACAGGGTTTCTCTGTAGCTTTGGTGCCTGTCCCGGAACTAGCTCTTGTAGACCAGGCTGGCCTCGAACTCACAGAGATCCGCCTGCTTCTGCCTCCCGAGTGCTGGGATTAAAGGCGTGCACCACCACCGCCCGGCTGGAAGATATTTTTCTAAAATGGTTAGGTAACCTGGCTATAGGCAGAAACAATAATCATTGCCACGTGGGCTACTCTAATAGCTGCTTGGGTGTCTATATGATAAACAATTACCCCTCTCTAGTTAATGAGTCAAGAGAAAGAACTGAAAGTTCCAGTATCTTTTAACATAACCTTAGAAACCACATGCTGCCACATCTTATTTGCTAGAAGCAAGCCATCACAATGTCATCCTTTATTACTTGGGGGTGGGGGGTGGAGGAGGGATTAGGCTCTATGTTTTGAGAGGGGAGTATTAAGGAATTTGTAGACTGACTTTAAAACTTTCCTAAGTATTTTCTGTATCCTGTCATTCTATTTTGAGCATTGATAGAAGCTTTACATGTAATAGCAAAATCTACAATCCTGGTGATCTTGGAGTGGAATATTAAGAATAAAAAGATATCAATTATTTAACATCATATAACAGAGAAGAATGTTAAAAGCATTATGCTGTTTTAAAAGGTAAACACAAGAGGAAATATTCTGATATTTCTGATATTCTGAAAAAGAGAATTAGAATAGAAATCAGATAATCTGCATGAAGGGCTGGGTTGGGAGAAAGGAGATTGATTGACGGCAATCTTTGAAACAATGGTGAAGGACTGGAACTGTCTTAGAGTCATTCTTCTAACATTAAACTATGTCCCATGTGGAATTCTCTTTCCCCAGGTTTTCACAAATGGTGTCCCCATCCACCATCATTATTAAATACATTATCGAAATAAGCAAAACTGTCTAAATTCTCCTTAAGCACTCTTCCACACCATAAATAAGTCTGCCCATAACTCCCAGAAGCCTCTTTAGTCTCTCTCTCTGCTAGGTATTTGTTCTAAACATATGAAGAAAAGATCGTACCAGGGTCAGTTGATTTAGCTCATTTGTACCTCAGGAGCTTTTAACCCATAACTTCTCATCCCTAAAATCAACAGTAAAATATCTTCAGGGAGTGTGGGTATAGCTCAGTGATAACGTGATTTACTACCATGGGCACCTCCAGATTAGATGCACAGCACTACAGAAAGAAGGAAGGGGAAAGAAGGGGAACGGGGTGGAGAAAGAGGGCAGGGAGGGCAAATAGGAGGAGCAGGAAAAGGAGCAACATCTTCAGCAAAGCTTCAGTCCTCTAATATAGTGCCTGTAGTTTCTGAGATAAATCATGGGCACTGGGTTCATTACCTTGCTTAATATTTTCCTGTACTAGAATGGAATTATAACCATGAGGGCAACTGTGGCTAACTCTGGCATTCTCCCACCCTGTTCTGAATGTTCCACTGCAGTCCATGAGGTTGATGGTTTCCTACTGGACTGAACATCACTGTTTATAGAAGGAAACATCCTTTGAAAATGTGAATCACTGTATAAAAAGAGCTTTAAAGGAGTACACACTGAAAACCATACTATGCAAAAAAAATGTTCTGTATGACTATATACAAATAGTATGTTAAAAGGCAAGTTCCTGTAATCTCAGCTACTCAGGAGGCTGAGGCAGGAAGAGCCCTTGAGCCCAGGAGCTCAAAGCCAGCCTCGATAATAGTATCAAGTGAACAGATAAAAAAATGTCACCAAAAAAAGTATACAATGACATCCATCATATTGAGACTAATGGTAAGTATCAGAAGGTGAATTATATTACAAATTCTGAGAATTCATTAGCAAATGAACTGAAAGTGAAGCTTGCTTTCCTGCTGTGTGTTTATTCTATAACCAGAAGCAGCGAGTACCTGGTAATGTCCATTCATCACAGCATCGTGCAGGGGAGTAATCTGGTACTTTCCCTTGGCATTCACTTCTGCTCCACCCTCTAACAGCGCACTTACTGTCTGATAGTGTCCTCCTACACTAGCTTCATGAAGTGCTGTCCAACCTATTATACAAAAAGACATTTTTATTTGACATCTTCATAATGGCTCACGCGTAAATCTTTAAAAAAAATCAAAACAATTCTAGAAGCTAGAGAGATGCCTAGGCCGTCAATAGCATATACTAATGTTGCAGAGGACCTGTGTTTGGTTCCCAGCACTCACACTGGGTAGCTCACAACTATCTGTAACTCCAGTTCTAGGGGGTGCGACACCCCATCTGGTCTCTACAGGCACTTACATTTACATTCAAATACCCTCAACACAGAACATACATACATACATACATACATACACACATGTAATTAAAACTAATACATATTTTAAAACACTCTAATTTTATATAGTTTCCTTAAAAGTATTTTGATTACATGTGCACACATAACATCTCCATCAAACTATTTTGTATTATTTAGTGAATTCAAGGAGGGCTGGGAATGTATCTTAGTTTATACTGTGATACTGTGTGCCTAGCATGCACAAGGACCTGGGTTTAAGAACAGGTTCTACCGAAAGTCAATCACGGTTCTGCATGCCTGTAACCCTTGCACATGGAAGGTGAGGACAGGAGAGTGTAAAGTCCAAAGTCATCCTCTGCTACACAGCAAGTTTGAGGCCAAATTAAGCTGCCTTGTCTTTTTTTTTAAAAAAAAAAAAAAAAAAAAAAGGAAAAAGAAAAAAGAAGAAAATCAAATTTTTAACCCTCAGCCCTGCTATAGCAAAAATATAAAAGGAAGACCATACATATTTTTTATTTTTAATTATATATGTACATATGTCTTTTTGTGAGAATGTACATACAAATGCAGTGCCCATGGAGGTCAAAGTACTGAATATCCCTGGACCTAGAGTTACAGCAGCGGTGAGCTGCCTGATGTGGGTGCTAGGAACCGAACTTGAGTACTGTGCAAGAGTGTTATGAACTCAGCACTGGTGAGTCACCACGCCAACCCAAGAAAGCAAGTGTTCTCTACAGTATTCGTAAAACCCTTCCAGGTCAGCTTTCAAAGGCAGAGAATGCTGGTTACAGGCTGCTTCTGCAGGGAAGCAGGAAACTTTATTTCTAATTCAAGGGATGGCCATTAAAGCACCTCAGCCAGCAGACCACATACACAGGAGTTAACAGACTTATTTCCCTTTTACTTACACAAACAATGTTTATATTTGCAGCAATTCAACCAACAAACCATATACCATGTCTTTATATAAATATCATCTTCTTAATTAGTCAGAGGTAACAGTACACTGTTAACAATTACTAAATTCAATAAATATGATAGGTTTAATAAAGTTCAAAAACTCATGTAAAATCATATTTAACTTACACTTTAGGCCTCAATCTAAGCATTGACATTTTTAGGCTAGAAAATTCATTTTTGTTCTGAGCATCATAGAATATTTATATAGCTTTCTCAATCTCCTGGACTAAAGAGACACTCTTATTTCAGAAACACCATTAAAAAATGTTTACAAGGGCTAGAGAAAAGGCTTGGACATTAAAGGCTAGGTTCACAACTAAAAATGTTTGTAAATATTCTCTAGTGCTCCATTGGGAGGAAAGTCAGCTCAATCTAGGAACCATTAACACTAAAATCGGAAACAAGAAAGGCTGTGCACTTTCCCCACGCCTATCCAATACAGTGCCAGAAGTCTGAGCTAGCGCAGAGAGACAGCTGAAGGAGATCAAGGGCGCACAGACTGGAAAGGAGTCACAGTATTTTTACTTGCAGATGATGTGGTAGTATATATAAGTTAACCTAAAAATTCCACCAAGGAACTCCTACAGCAGATAAAAACTTTCAGTAAAGTAGCTGAATACAAAATTACCTCACAAATATCAGTAGGCCTCCTACACACAAATGACAACTAGACTGAGAAAGAAATCAGGGAAACAATACCTTTCATGATAGCCTCAAATAATATGAAATATCTTGGAGTAACTCTAACCAAATGAAAGCTTTACATGATTAGAAACTTCAAGTTTTTGAAGAAAGAAATTAAGGAAGGTATCAGAAGATAGAGAGATCTCCCATGCTCACAGATCTGTAGGATTAACATAGTAAAAATGGCCATCCTATCAAAAGCAATCTACAGATTCACTTCAATCCTCTTCAAAATTCCAACACAATTCTTCACAGATCTTGAAAGGATGGTTTCAGCTTTATATGAAAACACACACACACACACATGAAAGCTAAAATAGTCCCGAATAATAAAAGAATTTCTGGAGGCATTATTTTCCCAGTTTAAAACAGCACGATATTGGCCAAAAACAAACAAAAATAAAGCAAACAAAACAAAACAAAAAACAGATATATTTATCAACAGAATCAAATTAAAAACACAGAAACAAATCCACACACCTACAGACACCTGATTTTTTATGAAGAAGTCAGAGATATACACTGGAAAAATGACAGCATCTTCAACAAATGGTGCTAGTCAGACTGCATGGCTATGTGTAGAAGAATCCAAATAATCCACTTATCACCCTGCACAAAACTCAACTCCAAATGGATCAAAGACATCAATATAAGACCGGACAAACTGAATCTGGTAGAAGAGAAAGTAGGGAATAACCTTGAGATTATTAGCAAGGAAAAGACTTTCAGAACAGAATAGTGTTACACCACCACTAAGATCAACAATTAACACATGGGACCTCATGAAACTGAAAAGATTCTGCATTGCAAAGGACACCATCATTCAGACAAAATGGCAGCCTACAAATTAGAAAAAGATTTTTTTACCAACTACATGGCTAGTAAATGGCTAATATCCAAAATATATAAAGAAGTCAAGAAACTAGATATCAAGAAAACAAATAACCCAATAAAAATGAGGTATGGATCTAAACAATGAATTCCTGTTGTAGAATATTAGTTTAAGATGTGTTACATTTGTTTATGCTGTAGAATATTTGTTGAATGATGCAAAGATGTGTTGCATTCTTTTATGTTGCATTTGTTTAACTCTGAAGCCGTGTTATTTTGCCTGCCTAAAACATCTGATTGGTTTAACAAAGAGATGAATGGTTAATAGCTAGAGGAGAGGGGTAGGCGGTCCTGCCAAGTAGAGAAAATAAACAGAAGGAGAAAAGGAGAAGAAGAGGAGCTAGAAAATGAGGAGAGGAAGACATCAGGGTCCAGCCACCCAGCTACAGGGACAGTCACAGAGATACATTATAGAGAAAGATAAAAGTCCAGAGGCAAAAGGTAGATAGGATAATTAAAGTTAAGAAGAGCTGGCTAGAAACAAACCAAGCTAAGGCTGGGCATTCCATAAATAAGAATAAGTCTTTGTGTATTTATTTTGGAGTTGGGTGGTGGGCTCCCCAAAGAGTAAAGGTAAAAAAGTCAACTGCAAATTCCCATATCGCTTGAAGAAAGGTTCAAC
This sequence comes from Chionomys nivalis, assembly GCF_950005125.1. Classification (NCBI taxonomy): domain Eukaryota; kingdom Metazoa; phylum Chordata; class Mammalia; order Rodentia; family Cricetidae; genus Chionomys; species Chionomys nivalis. The sequence goes on from NC_080100.1 coordinate 48,592,812, forward strand.
ATCTTTAGCTATCAGGGAAATGCAAATCAAAAAACTACTTTGAGATTTCATCTTATACCTGTCAGAGTGGGTAAGATCAAAAAACAAGTGACAGTTCATGCTGGCAAGGATGCGGAGTAAGAGGAACACCATGCATTGTTGGTGGAAGTGTTCAATCTATCTGAAGATCCAGCTATTCCACTCTTGGCCATATACCCAAAGGACACTTTATCCTACCACAGAACACTTGTTTGACCATGTTCATTACTGCTCTAGTCTAGATTCCTCAACAGAGGAATGAATAAAGAAAATGCAGCAGGGAATCCTGGAGTCGGCCTGGGTTAGCTGCCCTTGAGAGGTATGTACTATAAGTTTTTGGAGTCCATGGCTCCTGGGGCACTGTATGCCTTTCAGTTCCTGAGAAACCCAGGCATTCCCTCAGGCAGTGAAGCATTCATGCCACTCTGCTTCTCTGTGTTCCTAGAAATCAATGAGCATACAGAAGATTGGCCGGATAATTGGTCTTAGACATTAATCTTGTGTGCCCTGTATAGCCTGAAAACATCACTGTATCCTGGCAACTACCATTATATCGATCCTGGCCCTCACCATTATATTGTTTCTGAAAGGGACTAAAAAGTCTGATTGCTTGCAATAAACTTGTCATAGCCTCAGTCTTGCTGTGACCCCTTGAGCCTGGTCAAGATTTATTTCTCACCAGTCTTATTAGATAACCTTGGCCTGGTAAGTAAGCACTGGTGCTTAAAACTGTACATTTACACAATGGAGTATTATTCAGCTCTTAAAAAGGTAACATCATTAAATTTGCTGGTAAATAGACAGAGCCAGAAAAAAAATCATCCTGAGGTATCTCAGACCCAGAAAGACAAATTTGGTATGAATTTGGTTATAGGTGGGTATTAGCTCATAAGTCAATGATAACAAAGCTACAATCTGTAGAACCACAGAGGGTAGGTATAGAGTAAGGGGCCAGAAGGAACAGAAAAATCCAGTAAAGAAAGGGAAATAGAATAATTACAGATGAAATACAAAAATGAAGTGCAGAATGGGGAGAGGCGATTGAGAGAATAGTGGGAGAAGTTGTTACAAGGAGAGTGGGTGGCCCTTTGTTCATCCTGTCCAGCTAGCTTGCACACAAAATAACCCGAAATAATCACACAGATATTGTATTAATTAAATCATTGCCTGGCCCATTATCTCTAGCCTCTTATTGGCTAACTCTCACATCTTGATTTAACCCATTTCTAATAATCTGTATAACACCACGAGGTCGTGGCTTACCAGGAAAGGTTCAGCACATCTGACCTGGCAGCTCCATGGCAGCTCTCCATTTGCCATTCTTTCCAGCATTCAGTTCTGTCTACTCTGCCTACCTAAGTGTTGCCCTATCAAAAGGTCAAGGCAGTTTCTTTATTCAACCAATGAAAGCAACACAGAGACAGAAAAATCTCCTACACTAAGAAGTAGTTAAAATTAAAGGCCATTTGAGGGTTAGTATGGAAACCTAACAGAGTAGAAAGTTCCTAAAATATATACATCTATAAAGGCAATCTATATGAAATTGCCAAATAATGGGCAAGGCAGAATTTCAACTGGCCATCTCTTGCCACCAAACAAAGTTTACAGTATCTAGACAGTTGAGCTATTGGCCAACAGGTTCCAACAAACACTTCATCCTTGCTGCCAGGAATAGTATACCTACCTAGACCAAAATAATGGCCCAACAGAGCAGATATCTACCTTTAAAAGTTCTCAGAAAGTGGCATACACCTTTCCTATTCTGCTGTGACAGTCACGCCCAGAAGCACCAACAACCAAACACTGCCTGTGACATCTACATTCCAAAGCACATGGTAGGCAGTTTGGTTTTAAGGCACTTGACATTGATTTCCATCATGTTGTGTTAATAGCTCTCGTTTTATAAGATAAACATAGTCTGATCAACTTGCTAAACTACAGATTTCTGTGTTACACACGAGAAAGAGAGAGAGAGAGAGAGAGAGAGAGAGAGAGAGAGAGAGAGAGGAGAGAGGGAGGAGAGAGGGAGGAGAGAGGGAGATTAGTATTTTCAAACAGATGTAGTTAATTTATGATGAAAATGGCTTGTTGACTACTTTGTGGAAACACTGTTCTCTAAAAAAATATGACAGCAAACAATAAAAACAGAGGTATGATGCACAACAGAGAGGAAAGATGAATAATAAGAGTCTGAGAAGCTTGGAAAATAAAATAATGATAATTAATTCAGGAAGATCATGGAAGTGCCTGGGGAAATGAGGAAACTGGCTGAAGATACATAGGGAACAGCCAGAAAGGTTGTTAACACTGTCCCAAGAAAAGGGGGAATGAAAAAATACATTAAGACATAATTGGAAAATCATAGAGTCAAATCTGGCTGCATGTAGAGATACTTTTGAACTCAAGAAACACTAAGTACTGAAGAAGGACTACAAATCCCTTAAAATCAAGAGAGTAAATGTGAGGGTCAGGGCTCAGAGGCTGGGCAGTCCAGAGATCCAGGGTAGAATCAAAACAACTGGCAAAAGACAAGTCCATGAAATTATCTCTAACGATATTCTGCTATGCTCATAGTCTGGTGCCGAGTCCACCTGCCATCAGAGAGGCTTCAACCAGCACCTGATGGATATAGATACAGAGACCACTGCCAAACATTTAGTGGACCTCTGGAAACCCTGTGCAAGACGGGAAGGATGGATTATGGAAGTCAGAGGCCAAGAACACCATGGAAAAGCACACAGAGTCAAATGACCTGGGCTTATGGTGACTCACAGAGACTGAACCGCCAACCAGAGAACTTGCAGGGGACTGACCTGGACCCTCTGCACATAGGTTACAGTTTTGTGGCTTGGTATCCTTGTGGGACACCTAACAGTAGAAGCAGGGACTATCTCTGACTCTTTTACCTGATTGTGGGACCCTTTCCTCCTACTGGGTTGCCTTATCCAGTAGGAGAAGAGATGCCTAGTCTTGCTGTAACTTTGTATGCCATGGCTGCTTGATATACATGCGAGGCCTGCACTTTTATGAAGAGAAAGGAGGAGTGGATGGTGGGAGAAGGATGAGGGAAGAGACTGGGAGAAGAGGCAGGGAAACTCTGAATAAGCTGGGAAAGTTAGCTAATTAATTAAAAAATTTTAAAGAGTAAATCTCTTGCAAGTAGAAGAGTAAGGTTTATAGAATCTTAGTTATTAATCTAAGTGTATGATTTAAGGGCTAGGGAGACAGTTCAGCAGATAAAGGTGGTTGCTGCTAACCTTGATAAATCTAAATAAAAATCAATCATTTCAAAAATCATTTTAAACTATGACCACATTGCAAAACCAGGCCTTCATATTCTAAGTACTGGAGCAGTACCTGCTCGACCATGGGTTGCACTATGCCATCATTTATGCACCAGAGATTTTGCACTGTTTGATAAATAGGCAATCTAGAAGCTAAAGGAAAAGTATAGATACTCCAAAGCACCCGCAGACTGGCCTACTGCTGTTCAGTATCTTTATACACTAACACACAAGTTATCTTTACAATCAGTCCTATCTAGAAAACATGGAAGATTCTCCACAGAAGGAAGTACTGCAGAACCGGCCACAAGGAAAGACTGTTTCCTTTCTTAGTAATCTATCCACCTTCTATCTCATATTCTATTCTGCCTGTTTCCCTGGTCTTACACCTTCTGTATCCCTGCCATTACTACAAATTTTCCCTTGAGATTCAGCTAGCATTAGTTACTTCCAGTTTTGGTCTCATCTTACCTCCATTCAAGGCTAAGTCTCACATGGGCACCAGGAACCAGCCTTCATTCTGTATAATGCACTGCACACAGCCTACCTGACATCTTTAATGAGAAATGGAGTGTTCTCCCACCACTCAACTAATTCTCTTCCTTGAGAAATAATGAGGAGCCAGAAAGTTACTGGAGAGCATACTGCCTTTGGCTCACTTCGCCATACTCTCATGTGGGCAGTTCAGCCGAGACTACAAATGGCTCCCCAGACAACTGTGGTGGTAACCCTGACTTACCAGCATAACTCGGCTGATTGACATTTCCACCATTTTTTATGCAACAGCGAACCAGATCAACATCATTATGGAGAGCAGCTTTATACAGTAAATTCTCTCCAAAAACGTTTCTCCGGTTTATACTACAAGGACACATTTTACTCATCTTCCTTTTTCCTAAAATGAGAGAAAGAACAAAGGTGCACACCTTTAATCCCAGCACCCAGGAGGCAGGGGCAGGTGGATCTAAATTCAAGGACAACCTGGTCTATAAAGTGAGTTCCAGGACAGCCAGGGCTACACAGAGAAACCCTTTGTCAAAATGGGGCAGAGGGCGGGGGACAGACTACGATTAATCTAGTCAATATTAAAAGTGGGTATATTACATTATTAAAGAGTATTTTATCCATTAGCCTTACTCTAATTTTATCTAAATATAAAAAAATGTAAAGATGTGTTAGTTTTAAAATATTTGTAGTAAAGTAAAACTCATGATATAGAATATACATTGATTAAAACCTTATGAAAATGCTCATAAAAGATGACAGATTTTCTTAAAAATTCTAAGCAAAGGATTACTTAAATCTAGAATTATTTACTGTCTGCTATATTATCTATCTGCATGTCTCTGCAGGTCCATGAGGTAAAAGCTTAGTTTTTTAGTTACTAGGAGATAGTAGAGCTTTTAAGAGGTTGGGTCTACTAAGAGGAAGTCAGGTTACTGGAGGTATACTGGCAAAGGAGACCTTCTCTTATGCTTTCTGCTCATAACATAAGCAGATTTGTCCCCCAGGTGCTCCTGCCATTATTACAGGTCCAATCATCCATGGACTGCACCCTCTAAATCTAGAATCCAAAATAATTGGACAATTCTGTATTCTGTCAATTATGTTTTAAATAAATGCTGATTGGCCAGTAGCCAGGCAGGAAGTATAGGCGAGACAACCAGACAGGAAGTAGAGGTGGGGCAAGGAGAACAGGAGTAGTCTGGGAAGAAGGAAGCTCTCCTCCTCAGTTCTATCCAGACACTGAAAAAGCAGAATGTGACCTGCCCCGCTGAAAAAGGTACTGAACCACGTGGCTAACATATACTAGAATAATGGGCTAATATAAGGTATAAGAGTTAATAAGAAGCCTGAGCTAATGGACCAAGCAGTGTTTTAATGAATACAGTTTCTGTGTGGTTATTTTGGGTGTAAGAAAACTGGGTGGCTGGGATGACAAGCAGCCCACTCCTCCTGTTACAGAATGGCACCCAGAAATTTTCCTGACTCAGCACCGTAGCAGGAAAAAGGCCGCGTGGTTTTAAAATGTCGCTTCCTAGGATGTGCTGCCAGTACAAATTCCAATTATTAAGCATTTCAATGGCATTTGTGGACCCGGGGTGTTCTGTTCCCACTTGGGGTCGAGAGCATGCCCGTGGCTTGGCTCTTCCTGCCTGGGCAGATGGCGGGATCAGTCTACTAGGCCTGGGCAGGCAGGAGAGCATGGCGGATTCCTGCTGCCATACACAGAGATGTTTCCAGCTCCACGGTGCTGCATGGCAGATTTAGCTGTAATTCAGATAAAAAGGGTTTATGTGCTACACACTCATTCTTGGGGCTGGAGAGATGGCTCAGCGGTTAAGAGCACTGGCTGTTCTTCCTAGAATTCCTTTTTAAGCTCTCTTACTTAAGTTTTACATGGAGTTAGTTGGCCACGTTGGGCACCAAATGTTGATAGAGAGGGTGCCCTTTGTTCCGGCTGCCTGGCTAGCTTACACCTGAAATAACCACATAGAAATTATATTAATTAAATCATTGCCTGGCCCATTATCTCTAGCCTCTTATTGGCTAACTCTCACATCTTGATTTAACCCATTTCTAATAATCTGTTTATCACCACGAGGTCATGGCTTACCAGGAAAGATTCAGCATGTCTGACCTGGTAGCTCCATAGCGGCTCTCTGACTCTGCTTTCTTCCTCCCAGCATTCAGTTCTGTCTTCTCTGCCTACCTAAGTTCTGCCCTATCAGGCCAAAGCAGTTTCTTTATTGATTAACCAATGAAAGCAACACATAAACAGAAGGGCCTCCTACACCATAAGAAAATTGGCAATTTAGATCTATGACCCTGCATGTAGAGAAATGAATGCAGTAAGCCCCAAGGTCCTTATGACTTTTGTTCAGATGAACTTTCAGAGAATATTGGTACAGGGGAAGGGTGTTACAAAGTAAGGTGACCCCATTAATCTTAGAAACAGAATCAGAGTTTGGTGAGACAGTTGTATCTAGAATTTAATGTGACAAGTGGGGTCCCACAGAAGAGGAAATAAAGAAAAGGTATCAAAAATCTACATGGATGTCCTCGAGTCATTGGTTAAGTAAATTGCTCGCATATAAGAGTAATCTTGGGCTGGGGATATGGCTCAATGAGTACAGTGCTTGCTAAGCAAGTGTGAGAACCTGAGTTTGGATTCCCAGCACCCATGTAAAGGCCAGGCACAGCAGCATGTGCCTGACCCCAGAGGTGGAGAGGTACAGACTAGCTAGTTGGTTATCAGAAACAAAAACCTCAAAGTAAGTGAAAAAATAACGCGGGGAACAATAGGAATAGATACATACATCAGCATCTGATCTCCACGTGCATACACATAGACAGACATACCTGCACAGACACATACATATAGCCCACATAAACACAAAGAGGAGCCTCTTCCATAAGGCTAAGCAAGAACAACTAATGAGTAAGTAGAAAATCGCCAGCTCTCACACAGGGCTAGGAGACATTTGCATTCCCAGGAGTCTGAGTATACAGACCTTGCTGAACATCCAGGGCATTTAAGAGACCCCAGAATGGTCATTTCTCATGACCTCCCTTCTCCAGGGCCCAACACTACACATGCCTTTAAAAATCTTAATACTGAAAAGTTAATCTTCACGTAACTTGTCAGCCAAAGTAAAATTCAACACTACTTTTAAAACACACAAGTAGAAAAAAAAAACAAAAAACAAAAACAAAACAAAAAACACAAGTAGAAATATTTTGTTGCATATGAATATTGACTCATTTTCCACATTGTCTTTTCACTTCAGAAAAGCAGTTTTGCATGTTTATTTCCAGACTGTATTTAATTTCCTTGACCTATTTATTTTCCTACTGATACCAGGGTCATGCTATTTTTTATTATGATAGCTACAAAATTCCTAAAGCTTGATCAGAATAGCTCCCAAATTTTATTTCCAGTCACTTTGCTGTTGTAGGTCCTTTGCATTTAAAAATAAATTGACTAATAGTAATCTTATAAAAAGAAAGGAAAAGAGAGAGATGAGGGAGGAAGGGGAATGGAGTGGAGAGAAGGCTGGAGTGATCGCTCAGTCAGCAGTGCTTGCCTAGCAAGCATAAGAACCTGAGTTAGATCCAAGACAGAGACCAGGGCTCCTAATGGCTTCCTAGCTAGCCAACTTAGCTTTCTTCGGCAAGTTCCAGGCCAGTGAGAGGCTGTCCCCTGGCCTTGACATGTACTTGAACATGTGCACCTTTTTCCTCTGCCTAAACGTGTGCACGTGTGCATGCACACATGCACAGACATGGGGGTGGGGGAAAGAAAAAAGAGTCTCTGCATGGGTTTTGATTAGGATTTTATACAAACCATAAATCTGAAAAGCAGCACTTTAATAATAGTTCTTTTCTGTTCATCAAATTTTCTTTGATTTCTTTAGGTCTTTTTTTGTTTTGGTAAGTTTTAGTGATTTGACTTTTTTTTAATAAAATTCATTTCTAAATACACATTTTGCTATTATAATGGTAGTTTTCAAATTTCACTTTATTGCTATAATATATAAGGATATTTGCATATTTTGTACCCTACAAACTTTCCTGAATTAAATGACAGTAGATATATTAGTTGCTTTCCTGTTGCTATGATAAAACACCATAACCAAAAGCAACTTAGGAAAGAACAGCTTATTTTGGCTTACAGTTTCAGAGGTAAGGTAGCTTTTATCATAGATTCCATCAAATTGTTGACATACATAATTGTGTTTGTGACTAAATCCACTCTTAATATTACTGCTTTTTGTTTTTCTATATAATAACTAGCTAGAACTTCACAATGTTCTAAAGAAATAATGAGAATAGATACTTTTATTAGTGGTATTAGGGGATTCCTGGCTATTTACTTTTTTATTGACTTGACACAAGCTGGAGTCATTTGGGAAGAGGAAATCTCAGTTGAGAAAATGCCACCACGAGATTACCCTGTGAGCAAGTCTGTGGGAGTATTTTCTGGACTAATGAGCGATACGGGAGATTCCAGCTCACTGTGGGTTGTCCTGCCCCTGGGTAGGTGGTCCTGAATTGCCTAAGACAGCAGGCTGAACAAGCCATGGGGAACAAAACAGTAAACAGAGTTTCTCCAGGGCTTATGCTTCAGTTCCTGATTCCAGGTCCCTGCCTTGAGTTTGTGCCCTGACTTCCCTTGGTGGTGAAGATTGTGACTTAAAATTTGTTTATAAGAAAACAAAACAAAGCAGAAACCCCCTCCCTAAGTTGCTTTTGATCACGGAGCTTTGTCCCAGCAACAGAAACCCTAAGCAAGACAGAGGGAAAGCATTTATTATCTTATCAATGATTAGACTAGTCATATGGCTTTCATATACGCCTGTGTCAGGTTGAGGAAACTCTTCTATCCTTGTTTTCTGAAATTCCGACTAGAAGTGAGGGTTTGATGTTATCCAATGCCCTCTTTACATCTGTTAAAATGATCTGTATAGGTTTTTCTCTTGAGATTGTTAATCTAAGTTGTAGTGAGTAATTTTCAAATTTAAAGCCAGTTTCAATAGTAAAGATTTAGGTATTAATATTCTGACATTAAAAATTGCACTATTTAAACTGTATACAACTCAGTGAGTTTAGAGACAAGAATAGACATGTGAAGAGTACCATCATCAAGACCGCAGACACCCTTCCTTTTCTTTGTTCTTACTGTTTCACGGGAGTTTGTTCCTTACGAGTGCTTTAAACCTTTGTGTCACATCACGCTGTGTCTTCTTTAGAATGTATTTCGACAAATGTTTAAATGTATATAGTCAGTATTATCATTCTTTTCCCTTATACCTTAGTTTTTGTTTGAATAATTATTTAAAAGGCCTTTGGACTTTTCAATATTAAGATGTTAAAAAGATTTACATCTGTTCTCTTCCAGAATGTTTTCATTTAAACCTCTGACCAGCCAGAAATTCAATTTGAATGAGGGATATTATATGTAATACTTAGTTCTTGCCAATACTTTGAGATATGAATGGTCATTATCACTCATTATCCTCATATTTCCATTGTATCTGCTTTCCAAATCTAAAACCTCTTTTCTATTTCACTGATTTATCTGTTGGTCCTATGCCATGACAAATTACTTTAATTTCAGTGATTTTTCTAAAATATTATGATTTACACAGAACAAATTCTTACACTATCTCTGCTTTAACTTTTCTGAATATTTTTGCTGGTTTTTTATACTTACTTTTCTACCTGAAACTTAGTGTCATTTTGTAGTGATCTCATAGCTACCCCCCAGCCCTGTTAAAATAATAAAAAATAAACAAGCAGACAGAACTCTGTATATGGAGGACTAGAGAGATTATTCAACGGGGAGGAGTACTTGTTCTGCAGTCATGAAAACCCAAGTTCAAATCCTTAGCACCCACGTAAAAAGACAGGCAGAGCTGCACAACGCAGAAACCCTAGCAGTAGGAGGCAAGAGAAGGTAATCTGGTAGCCATCCAGTCTAGCGAAACAGCAAGCTTTCAGGCCAGTGAGGGTTCTGTCTCAGGAAATATGGACAATGATGAAGCAAGGCACCCAGTGTCCTGCTCTGGCTTCTGCACGCACAGGCATGCATACCAACATACTCATATGCATGCAATGCATACATACATGTGCACACGTGCGCGCGCGCACACACACATGGTTTTATGTGGGTGTGTATGCAGTGTGATATATGAGTAGATATAGGTGTGTATGGAGGCCAGACAAAGGTCAATGTCAAGGGTCCTTGCTCAATCACTCAGTTTTGAGACAGGGTTTCTCACTGATTTCTCATGGATTTGACAAATCTAGCTGGCCACCAATACATACAAATCTTCCTTCCCTGCCTCCTCAAGTGCTAGGATTACAAGAATGTGCCGCTGTTTCTCTCTTTATTAATGTGTTTGTCTTAGTCACTACTGTATTGCTGTGAAGAGACACTATGAATAAGACAACACTTCTCAAACCAAGCATTTCATTGGGGACTCCAATTTCAGAGGCTTAGTTCATTATCATCATGAAGCACGGCAACATCCAAGGCACTGGAGCAGCATGTGAGAGCTACATCTTGACCTCAAGTGGAGGTGGAGGACTGTGCCTGCCATGAGCATCTAAAACCTTAAAGCCCACCCCATCAACACACTTCCTCCATCACAGCCATACCTATTCAAACAAGGTCACTTTTCCTAATCCTTCTAATCCCTTCCAAAAGTTCCACTCCCTGGTGAATCAACATTCAATATATGAGACTGTGAGGACCACTCTTACTCATACCACCACAGTGCTGGAAATTAAACTCAGACCATTGTATTCGCTTGGCAAGCACTTACTGTTTGAATTACCTCCCCAGGTTCCAAACCTACTTTTGATTGAGATCCCATGCACTTATGAAGTAACTGAGAGAGATTTCTTAAGTTTGAAATCTAACTGAGAACTAGTCTCTTGTTTCCATTTGTTCAAGTTGCCTTTTTGTTTTAAACCCTCTTTGTACAGGTGTGACATAGGTTTTATTGTCACAGATGTATTTTCCTTATTTTTATAGTATTATAATTATTATAATTCTATATAATTATAATTATATAAATCGTATCTTATATTGCTTATCTAGTTAATATATGAGATACTAAATTTTTCAGTTTATTCAATTTTTTATACTTTATTTTGAAATAATTTCAGGCTCTCAGAAAAAGTATGTAAAAAGAATAAAGGGTCTAAGGATATAGCCTAGTGGTGGAGTGCTTGCCTAGCATGTGTGAAGCCCTGAGTTTGATCTGAGTAGAAAAGAAAAATAAGCAAAGAAGTCAATGGTAACATTTTCTCACAACTTTAAATCTTCTCATCTATCCTATCTATTATCTATCTATCTATATCTGTATATCCACCTACCTATTTATCTGTTGTGCATATACAGATGGGATGATAGTGTGTAACTTTTAGATACCATACATTTTATAACTAAAACTTAACATACATTTTCTAAGAATATAAACATTCTCTTATACAATTAAAAGTATTGTTTTCAGATTCAGAAAATTCAAACAGATGCAATCTATTGCCCATATTTCAATTTTGTCAAATTCACTATGACTTTTAACCGAGTTTCTATATTATTTTATTGTAACAGAACTTTTTTTTTTAAGACAAAATTTCTCTGCAGCTTTGGAGCTTGTCCTGGAACTAGATCTTGTAGATCAGGATGGCTTTGAACTCACAGATATCTGCCTGCCTCTGTACACCACCACCACCCTGATTGTAACACAACTTTTTAATTCAATCTTACAGCTTATATAGAAACAGCAATTTGCCCTCTCATGTCTCTACTCCTGTTTTTGGTATGCAATGTCAGTCTTTTGCTGTGTTAGCCATATATTCAAATATGAAATTATCATCTAGCTGCTCTCTATAGTGGAAAGTATAGAAACCAATACTACCCTGGCAGCCATTTAATTTCAAATTCTATTTATGCGACTAAGAAGTTATGTGTGCTAGTAGGAAAAGTCTTACTTACCATCACTAAAATTGTTAACTCATCAATAAAACCGAGGTAATATTATAAATTGTTCTATTTCAATTCTGTTTCTATAAGCTACGTAAAGAAATGAAAAAATAGTCAAAAAAAAGTCTCACCATTTTTAATTTTAAGTTGTTCATTTTTCTTTCTCTGTTCACTCTTGAATCTGGATAAATGCATATTTTTCCTCTTACTGTCAGTCTTTAAAACAGAACCCTGCATTCTTTAAAAAATTGACTTATTAAATAATTGCAATTTTTATAAGCAGTCATGGAGAATCACATAAAACTTTGACAACTATTGAAAACCAAAGATAGTTACTGAATTATTCTCAACTGACAAAGCAACTTACACATGGGATGGGGCCTTAAGTGAGTTATAGATACCCCCGTGAGAGCCAAGCCCATGCCAGTCTTTTAGTTACTTTCAGTGTAGTTCCCTACAAATGTGAGGATTCTCAGGCTCCTGCCCTCCACTCCCAAGCTGACATGTCACTATCCACTTTATTCACTGCATATGGGAAGGAGGGAGGCTCTCTGCAGGAGTGTGAGGGGTGAAGGAACCTGCTATGTAGCAGGGGACTGATCAAAAATTGCAAAATTAAAAACAGCAATAGAAAAATGCTTTTTACTTAGGGGTAAATTGACACTGGCTCTAACATCCTCCAGCACCCAATTGTCGATTAGATTTGTAGAATATCTGGTGAGCAAGATACAATTTAACAACACACCTGAAATTCTCAGTTGCAAATATGTTATGTATTTGATCCTCACAACTAGGTGATTTTGATGAAATACTTTCTGGCATTTTCAACACATCTGTATGTGCCACATCTCTGCTTGCTTTCAGTTTTTCCAGTCTAGATGATCTTCTGAGTACATGGGGTGTTTCCTGGACAGAGGTATTTTTCACGGTACCTGAATTTCCCTTATCATTTAGTTGCTCATAAGACGTATTTTCATGAGTCCTTGTTTGCAATTTAAATGGTTTTGGGTCTTCTATAGTCTATAAAGATATACACATATCCATAAATAATTATAACATTAAACCAAAAAATTAAATTTATCTTCTCTGATAAAATTGTCTTTGAGATTAAAGTGTGCCAATTCTCATAAGCATATATGAATATAATGCTACAATTGTATTTTGAAAGAACAATGTAGATTTTAAGCTTATGAAAAAACATAAGCAGCTAGTCTTGGTAATTCATGTCTATAATCCCACTACTTGGAAAACTAAGGCAGGAGAACTGAGTTTGAGACCAGCCTGGACTTCATAGAGAGACCTGGGGGAGAGGAAGTAGTGGAAAGACTTTAAAATTATTTTCATCAATATTTAACTTTAAAATTCACAGGAAAATATAAGATCACTTTTGGTGCATTAATTTGGCAGGAAGTAAGTTGCTTGGAATAAGACACCCACATAAGAACATTCTACATTTACTCATAGTCCTTCTCTTTATCCTAGAACATGCAAATGTTTAATCACCTTTAACACTCCATGATTAATGTGTCTTTTTCTGAGTTTTTCTCTTTTTGGTGGGGGGGTCAGTTTTTTGAGACAGGGTCTCCCTGTGTAACCTTGGTTGTTCTGGAACTTACTCTATAGACCAGGCTGAACTCACAGAGATCTACCTGCCACTGCCTCCAGAGTTCTGGGATTAAAGGTATCTGGCCTGTTTTTTGTTTTCGTAAACCTATAATGTCTATCTGAAATTTGCAAGCAGGATTACATCAGTATTACTCTAGGTTTGTATGCTGCAACATACATTCAAGTTTTCTCTAAATCTTCCTGGGGATATATATGGAATATTTTGTTAATTGTCAAGATTAAATAAAAAGGGTATCAAAGTTTCCATTATTGTGAATTGATTAAACTATAACATATTTTTATAATGCATTTATGTCATTTAGTAACCTAAAAGATTGAAAAGTGCTACATTTCCTGACACTAAAAAAAAAAGCAACATGCATTAGATTTAAAAAAATAAGTTGAAAAGCATCCTGTATTACACAGTCTCATTTGAATAAAATAAATTTACATGGACTAGAAGTAATTAAAGTTACACCAAACTGTTAACAATGTTTAGAGAGTATATGTTGGGGGAACTTTGTTATCATACTGTTATATAATCTTATAATGTGTAGGAATTCTAAAGCTACAAGTTATGTCTGGCATTCCACTCAGATACTAAAGGCAAACAGGGCTTAGCAAAGGCTTAATTCTTCCTCCATCCCACATTAGAAGCCCAAATTACTCTGTCCAACTACAGTGTTCTGTATCTACTATGAATTCAGTTAACAGAGTATTCTAAACAACAGAGAAATTTCTGGTAATAAATACTTTCCTATATAATAAAAAACTAACAATATGCCTTTTTATGTATGTTGGGGAAGAAACAATTTTAACTTAATCCCTTGTAAACTCTACCCAGCACTTCTAAAAGAAGCAATCTATGTGTGTAAGTTACACAGTATCTTCCAGATGTTGGTATTTGGTGAGATGATTTAAACTTAATACAATGACGATTGTTACCAATCACTACAAAAATTATACCTATATACTTATACTGTGCACATCCACTTGTCCTACTAATAGATGTTGTTCCACAACTAGGATAATCTGAACTGTTTATATGGTAGGGTAGAAAAGAGACTTAATTCACCTGTACTATTTGTGTGCAGTCTTCATCTATCTGAGACATGGTAGGTTGCACTTCTAAACATCCGTTTCCACCACTAACACTGCTGCTTTTCTCTTGTCCTTGACAGATGGGTCCTAAAGGTCCAGGTTCTACATTGTCACCTGGTAGTATGTTGATGGTTGCCAGCAATTCAGCAGGCAATGCATCATCATTCTTCGTGTTTTCTAGTACATCTCTACAACATGCTGACAAGGCATTCAAAGGGACTGACACAGAACTCAAGGAGTTGCTCAGTGGGTTCTTCAATTCTTGAGGATTGAAATCATTTGCTATTTCAAGCAGTGTTTCTTCTTGGGTGCCTTCTGGTGATTCTAGTAATCTTTCTAAAGCAGACACAAATGTTTCAAGAGAGCTTTCTTCATCTTTGGTTTCTTTAGATGTCATGGTCAGTGTTACTTCCTGTTCAGGCTCAAAAAATGTATTTGGTACAGCTAAGGTCTTCACTGGCTTTGCAAATGATTTCTCTTTTGCTGTAACCAAATCAGATGCCATAAGTGAAGTACCAGAGAGAAGACTAATTTCAGGGGAATCTGTGTTTTCACTTAGTTCCTGTGTATTACAGAAAACACAAGCAACATTTAAAATTAAAAATTAGTTTTATAACTCATTTTGTCAGTAATTTATTTTTAGCAACTGTCTACTTCATCCATAAATAAAAAGAAAACTTCTCACTATAAATGAAAGTTATAAAAAGAAGTAAATTGTTTTAAAAAATAAAACAAAGTCTTTAAAGAGACAGAGTAAACTTGTAGAACAATAAAGAAAAATAAGCCACGTAAAGACAGAATATACACAGAGAGTCTGGATTGTGTATATTATTGTGTTTTCTTTAAATTTATTGATTGTGAATGAGCTAAGTACAGAGAGACATTTCATTGTATGGGTTGCTAAACTAAATCAATATACATATTTTAAAGATATCTCAACTTCAAAATTTGAGTATAAGGATTTGTTTCTTTGGAAAAGAGGTTCTTCTTTTGTTTCCACAAAAGATGAGCCAGGCGGTGGTGGCGCACACCTTTAATCCCAGCACTCAGGAGGCAGAGGCAGGTGGATCTCTGGGAGTTCGAGGCCAGCCTGGTCTACAAGAGCTAGTTCCGGGACAGGCACCAAAGCTACAGAGAAACCCTGTCTCGGAAAAAAAAAAAAAAGATGAGAACCTATGGATTTGTTCCAGACTAATGTGGTTTGATGGACCACGACCCCCTGAAAGGTCATTGTGAACACCCCCAAAATTTACTTCAACTAACAAAAAGCAGGAAGCAGTATGAAGAGAACGACACCCAAATTCCCTAAATGACAATTTAAATTGTTTGTTTATATTTAAAGGTTGATATGCTATAGAGATGGATACTTTGCATTGGTATGGATCTTGGTCTATGGATACCAATTTTATTATATGTATATTTTTGCTCTTGATTAAGGTATTGAGTTTGTGCAGCTCATTTTAAACTGTAATGTATAATTAAGAAATATAGGTTAATAGAGAGTCATCTATAATAGTCAAGCTTGTAGTCATCTTAGTTAGGTTTTCTAGATGCATAGAGATGTATTTCAGATGGATGGGTATTCTTCAGATCTTTCAAAGACTACAGAGTATGGCATTTAAAATGTTTTAAGCCTTTTCATGACAGTAAGACACATCTGCTTCTGGAAGCAACAATCTACTTCAAGAGGATGATGGGCATTAAAGAGTCTCCTTATCGAGTTTGCTAGCCATTTGGGCAAGAAATTACTCTTGCCTGGACTGCTTGATGTTATGCTGTATGAACTGGACATGCAGGACCCACAGAGAAATAACTGATGGACTTGCCTAAAGGTGAGATGTCCTTCAGGGTTCCTGCTTCATGAAAGAGTATGCCAGACATGCTGCAGGACACAAAAAAATGTGACTGACAAACTGACAATATAGGTGGAGATGTCTTTGAAATTTCTTGCTTCATGGAATAGTCTGCTGGGCGCTATGGGCCTGTAGGCTGAAGATGGGTGCCCCAATGTTACAGAAGAACTTTGGGTGACTGTCCAGGAAGCTAGATGTCTCTGTCAATTCTAGAGTTTTGAAAGTTGTTTACAATGCACTTCCTGTTTACTTAGTTAATATTATATACTTCTAGAGTCTTTGATGGAGTAGAACAGTTATAGTTTTCCTTAGTTATGATAAAAGATAAAGTAGATATAAATATTGTACCTATAATTCTTGCTTGATATCTGTTTTGTTATATGTAATCTTGCTGTGTTAAAGTTAAAACCTTCCTTTTTATTAAGACAGAAAAGGGGAGGTGATGTATGTTGTGAATATATTTTATTGCCATTGGCTAATAAAGAAGCTGCTTTCAGCCAATGGCTTAACAGAATATAACCAGGCTGGAAGAAATATATATAAAGAGAGTAGGCAGAGTCAAGGAGAAGCCAATAGGCCACAACCTCATGGTGATGCACAGATTAATGGAGATGGATTAGTTTTAGCTAAAAATATGCTTAAGCTACTGGCCAAACAGTATTTCAAATATTATAGTTTCTGTGTGATTATTTTGTATTTGGGAAGCTGGGAACGAACTAGTGGTCTCTGCCAACAAATAAAGGAACAATTCTATGAAATTTTATGAGTCCCGACTCTGGATTTTTGTTAAACAGAAAAATACAAACCACCACTTTCCCAGTACGTTATTTTCAAAGGTAGTAACCTAACAGTGCTCATTTTCAGTGCCAAAATATTAGAATCCCTCTCAAAGTTGCTATCCAGATCAACTGCTGTGCCACTTAGAAAAACAACATACATTACAGGTATTGAAATTTATAGTTTTCTATCATTTTGACTGTTCCCCACAACTCCACTACCTCTCTGGAAGGATGGATTATCGTCTCCTAAGCCTGCTAATAATTTGTTCTAAATTGAATAAAAGAAGTAAAAAAATTAACATATTCTATCTGCCACCATTTATCCCCTAGCATATAGAGCCTAAGAAAATGCCTTTATTTATCTGTAATACTAACTATAATTTTCTTCTAAGATAAATTAGAAGAAATCTAAGATCTGTATCTTACTCATTGAGTCACATCTAAAGGGTTCCCTGCTATTAAAAAATCCTTTTATGTTTATAAAATTCAAGATATGAAAGTGTACCTAGCAACAGTCCCATAGAACCTCATATGCAAGAGTCACTAACCCTCAAGGAAGAAGAGAATAGAGAGCTTCCTGACTTTGTTGAAATTATTTGGTGAGACAAAATTAAACAAGTTACTTTCCTACAAATTTTTTAAATATATAAATATCTGACACAATGCTCTCCAACCGTTTCATTAAATATTTTTCAGATGCTCTATCAGGAAATATTGACATATCCAGGGAAAAATAAGTATCAGAGAAGAAGCAATTTGGCCACTATTACCAGCCACCAGACACAGACCCAAAGACAAGGAAGGAGGTGAGACATAAGTGAATGATTTGTGAAGTAGGGAAAGGACAAGTTATTTATTCCAACATGACTAGGTGCCAGGCCAGAAGTCATCGCTGCTCTTGTCCTCACAGCAACTCTTTGCAACATCCATCTCTCCGTACACTACAGATGTAAACAAGAGTTACCCTTGAAGTCATATACAATCTAAATTTTATGTCAACTTCCCTGCCTTCTGGCTCCTAAGTTCAGCAGAAAAACTTGGTAACTGCATATATAGAAGATACAGCTGAAATGATATGGTCAGGTAAGATAGGGTGGGCCTGGGAAGGTCTGTTACTACTTGATATCCTGAAGGAGAGTATGAGTCCACTGTGGGCAGAGCCAGTTTACAGCACCAGATGGAAAACAAAGACAAAGCAGGGCCCTTGGTGGTGTGGGAGAATTGTCTGTATTCTGTCTATCATGTTTTAAATAAATGCTGATTGGCCAGGCAGGAAGTATAGGCAGGACAACCAGACAGGAAGTAGAGGCGGGGAAATGAGAACAGGAGAATGCTGGGAAGGAGGAAGCCCATTCCTCCCCAGTCCTGCCCAGACCACCAAAGAAGCAGGATGTGACCTGCCCCGCTGAAAAAGGTACTGAGCCCTGTGGCTAACATAGACAAGAATAATGGGTTAATGTAAGTGATAAGAGCTAATAAGAGTCCTGAGCTAATGGGCCAATCAGTTTATATCTAATGTAGACTTCTGCGTGATTCTTTGGGGCTAAACAGTTGTGGGAACTAGCAAGACAAAAATCCCAACAAGCAGGCCCTCATGTTATACCTTGGTAAACATTAGCAACAGGACAGTGAGAAAGCAAGCTTGAAATATTAAAGTAATGAGGTTGACATTAAAAACAACAATGTCCCATCATGGGCATATGTACACTTCTACACAAAAAGAATAAGAGACTTGTCGTAGTGGGTAAGAAACACAGATCAGAAAATTACAAAATTATTAAAGACAAGGAAGAATAAATATATGAATTGACTTTTAGACAATATTTTTCTTCCCTGGGGACTATCTTTCATGGTACTAGATGGCATCATGTAAAATTACAAAGCATGGAAGGAACTAGAAGTCCTGCCCAGCTATGACACCTATGAACCATAACAATGACCAGTATGGCACAATAATCCTAAGGGTGCAGTAGTGGCATCCACACCTTGGTAGTAACCAACAGTTCTCTGGTTAGACATAAGACCCATTGAACAAGAGGGAAACCATGCCAAACCTGGTACCGGAAACCTAGCCAACTACCTATAGCTACTGAGGATCTTATATGAGAACCTACAACTTCCACTTCACTAAAAAAGAATAATTCCTAACTATATTCTAAATATTTAATTTATACATGTAATTCTCACCCCTCATCAAAGAAATTTGTTTTGCAACAGAGGAAAAAGTTAACGAAAAACAAAATTAATCAAATAGCAGTCAATAAGAGATCGTGTGTACCCAGCTCCAACCAATAGGTCTACAAGACAACTTTTGCACTTAAGGCTCAGGGATCACTGCAGAAGAGGGGACAGAAAGATTATAAAAGCCAGAGCAACAGAAGTTTTCTGTGAGACTGTGTCTCCTAGAAATGTCAGAGTCCACACCCATGAATTCTTTTTTTTTTTTTTTTTTTTTTTTTTTTTGGTTTTTCGAGACAGGGTTTCTCTGTAGCTTTGGAGCCTGTCCTGGAACTAGCTCTTGTAGACCAGGTTGGTCTCGAACTCACAGAGATCCGCCTGCCTCTGCCTCCCAAGTGCTGGGATTAAAGGCTTGCGCCACCACTGCCCGGCTCACACCCATGAATTCTTATCAAGAAGATCTGAACAATGATGACATCACTGAATATGTTAACATGGAAGGGGGCAGTTTGTGGGGTCTCAACCCTAAACAAGGCACTACAGACAACTGGGGAAAGCTGACCGTGGAAGAAATGGCCTTCCCCAGGGTAGTTATCTCTGAGGTCATATGCCTATAGGAAACATTATAAGAACTGAGCAAGCTATATTTATACATTTAGGAATATATACATAGGAATATACAAATATGACTTTGAACTTTGGAGTGTTGGGACTACAGACCTGCACATATAATGTAAAATAATTTTTTTAACGAAGATGCCATGAATTTGAAAGAAAGTAAGTGGAGTGCATGGGGGAGGTTAAAGGGAAGAAAATGAAGGAGAAATAATGTACTTATATTATAATTTCAAAAAATATGAAATAAATAGGTTTCTAGTTAATGATGTGATTTAGTCAGATTACTGCCTAGCATGCAGTCTAAATGAGTATGAAACATTAATCAATGTGATTTTTAAAAATCTAAATACACAATCTACACAGTCAATCTTGGCTATATAAACCAACCTTTCCTGGATGTAGTAAATTTTCACCATTTTCAACTTCAGGACCTAGAACAATATATACATATATATATATTTATTATAGCTTTATTAAACCACTAAGTATATCCTTCTCAATCAGCATTTTATAATAACAAAAGTTGAGCTTTCTTAAATGATTCAACAGACACAGCAGAGATTTTATAAATATATCCATCTATTGCTATAAACTTATTATTATTTAGAAAATAATAAAATTCTTCATTTCTTGGGCTGGGGTTGTAGCTTAGCTGGCAGACTGTCTCCTGGTTCTAGCCCTATTACCCCTTAAATGGGAATGGCAGTGCCAGCTCATATTCCAGTATTCAGGAGAGGGGTCAAAAGTTCAAAGTCATCCCAGGCTACTCAGTGAGTTCAGACTAACCAGGGTTACATCAGACACTTTTGGTTTTCATTTCTAAAGTAAAATAAAATTCTAAAGTGAGAAAAAAAAATTATGTGGTATCAGAACACAGTCCAAGAACGCATTAGTTTGAGAAGAATTATGAGTGCATGAGAGAAAACAAGACAACAGTTTGTGACCTCTGTTTCTTCAAAAACACAGAATTATTCTTCAAATATGCTTTCGTGCCCCTCCAAGATGTAGCAGATAACAGTGAGCTTACTTCAGATTATTCATTACAACTGGCCATTGTTTGTTTATATGCCTCTTTGGAAAAATATGGTTTTCCACGTGTGGCTTGTCCTTGTGTGCACAGCTTGAACTCATGAGAACTTTACTCCTGTGACCTTTCTTACTGCTCAGATACAAATTGCTGGTGTTGTGAATAAAGTTGGCTATTACATGAGACCTCAGTCCACCCCACTTTTAGACTCCATTCTCTCAGCTTAACCACCAACTAGAGCGGTAAACAATGACAATCCAAACAGAATTGCAACTACTTGAAATTAATTTAGCTAGAAACAAACCTATTTCTGTTGCATTAGTCTAAGTTCTTATAATTACACACAAAGAATTTATAACTACACCGTCTCCTCCGGATAGAGCTGAAATGAATAAGCCATCTGGAGTTGGATGTGAACACCTCATGTAGGGCTGAGAGGAATCAGGGAGCTCATCTAGCCTCTGAGTTCAACTCTATGATCTGTTCTCAGCCTACTTCCTCTAAGAGGAGCCGGATCAAAGCTATTCACACAGTTAGGTTGAGGAAAGACCAAGAAAAGGATGAATCTCCTACTCCACATCCCTTCTGTCTTCAACCTTTATCTTATCATCCAGACACAAGTAATCTGATATAGAATTTACAACTTACTGATGCTTCTAATAGTTGGGAGCAGTGAGACCCCAGATCCCGAATTTCTTGTAAGCAACTTGTTTTCCCCTGATCTGAGTGCCTACAGCTGCTCTGAGCACGAGACCTTCAGGAGTTCCTGATGGCAGGAGAGTGGTTTCTGGTGGGTTTGGCTTGGGCGTGGCTATCTCTATATAATCTGCCCCTGAACACAATAAAGGGGACATTCTTGGGGCTTTGGTATCAGTGTAAGAAGGTCTGCGTGTCGGTCTGTCTCTGCGTCTGTATTCTCAACCTCCAGCCTCTTGCCTGAAGCTCGCGAACTGGGTTCTAGCGCACAGAGCACAGACACGGGGGTGCGGTGTGTGGCAATCTGATATAGAATTTACAGCTTACTGATGCTTCTAATAGTATTGAGTTTTTCTCTTGGTCTCCTTTGATAATAAATAAATCTCCACAGCTAACAGCTAACAAAAAACAGGAAGTCATTATCTGCTCAATCTTAGCATGCATCCTTGCAGGCAACACAGGTTTACAGAAAAGAAACTAAACATAAACATACCTGCTGAACATTACACCATTCAAAAATCTTAAGTTTTGGGGGTAGTGTGTGTGCAGATAATGCGGGAGGTGGTTGTTTCAGTTGTTTTAGTCTTCAGTTTGTCATTTCACCTCGACATTTGATAATGAAAGTACAAAAATCAAGGAGGTAAAAATTCTAGAGGATGTAAGTTCAATTTCTAGCACTGACATGGCAACTCACATCTATCTGTAACTACAGTCCTAGTGTATCTGACACCCTCTTCCAGCCTCCATGGCCACCAGACACACAAGTGGTACAGACATACATGCAGGCAAAATACCCATACACATAAAAACAAAAACAAATAAAAGCTTTAAAAGGAGGTCAAAATCATGATATTCAACTCCTTCACAGGAGTATCAGAAAAAAAAAAACAAACCTATTTAATTTTATTGTTCTTTTAGAACCTGTCCTTTCAAGCAGCAACGATAAGGGTCTTAAGTCATTAAAATGATCAACACTGGGGCTGGAGAGACAACTCAGTGATTAAGAGCACTGACGGCTCTTTAAGAGAACCCAAGGCAGCTCCTGCATGGTGGTTCACAACCATCTGTAACTCCAGTAGCCAGGCATCTGACGCCCTCTCCTGGCGTCTGCAGGTACTGCATGTATGTGGCACAAACATGCAGGCAAAACATCTGTACCCATAAAAATTTAAATGTCAATTCTAATGAATGAAACATAGATTTAATTATCTTTAAAGGGAGGGTGCATTTTTCTTTTGTCTGTTTAAATGTTCAGATCCTTGGGAGTTAGAATTAGGAAAATACTGAAAAATCGTGTATAATTCCTTTGAATAATAATAATGAAGGTAACTCAACAAAAATAATAGAGAAAAAATAAAAAGACATATTTCTTCATATTGTCTAACAGTCTCATCATGAAGATTATTATTTTATGATAATTTCATAAGCTTGAGAAACTAATTATCATATAGTAATTTTATTATCTTATTGAAAAACAGGTATTTTAAGGAAATAATATGGTTTGAGGGGCTGGGACTATATCTCAGTCAGTGAAGTACTTGTTACAGAAACATGAGGGCCTAAATTTGATCCCTGGCATCTACATAAAAGCTGGTTGCAGACAATCTAGCCAAACCTGCAAGTTCCTACATTCTGTGATTGGCCCAGTCTCCAAAATAAGGCAAACAGTTACTGATAAGACACCTGCTAGCAACCTCTAACCTCAACATGCATGTGCAAACACACATGTACATACATACACACACATGTATCTCATGCATGAAAACCTGAAAATTATTGCCTCTTCATCATTTAAACGTTGATTACAAACTGAGATTTCTTTGGAAAATGAAAACTACAAATTTAATAGAATTAAATATTTTACAACACTGAACTTTTAAACTTGTTAGAGGGCATGCATGTTCATAGGGTTGCATGTGAGTGCACATGCCTTTGAGAACTAGAGTTGACCCAGAATGTCAATTCTTAGGAGTTAAATACCTTGTTTTTGCGACCAGGAGCTCATAAAGTAGACTAGACTGGATGGTCAGTGAGCCCCTCAATCCTTAGAAGTCATCTACCTGTTTTTTTTGAGACCAGGAGCTAATAAAGTAGGCTGGGTCGAACAGCCAGTGAGCCCCAAAGATTCACTATAAACACTTCCTCAACACTGGAATTAAAGCATGTGCCAAATCCAGCTTTGTTTGTTTTCCATGAGTATGGATATTCTTCATGAATGTCTTTATACCATGTACACGCCTGGAGCATGCCGAGGCCAGAAGAAGTGTCAGATCTCCCTGTAACAAGAGTTACAGATGGTTATGAGTCACTATGTGGGTGCTGGGAATTAAACCTAGGTACTATGGAAGAGCATCAAGTGCTGTTTACCACTACCAAACTCTCCACTTCCAAATATAGCTTTTTTACTGGACTTCTGGGGATCAAACTCAGGTTCCCATACTTAAACAAGCACTTTGCCCACTGAGCCCAACAGCAAACATCTTATACAATGGTTTCAAAACATCAATTATCTCCAACAAATTCTGATGCAACAACGTTAGTATGATTCGCTCTTATTTATTTATGTTGCTGGAATTTGTTAATATTAAAGTAATATTTATTTTGAACTCTTTTACCAAGAGGACACAAAAAAGGAGTGGGGAGGAGGAGGAGGAAGAGGGAAGAGGAGGAAGAGGAAGAGGAAGAGGAAGAGGAAGAGGAAGAGGAAGAAGAAGAAGAAGAAGAAGAAGAAGAAGAAGAAGAAGAAGAAGAAGAAGAAGAAGAAGAAGAAGAAGAAGAAGGTGGTCCTGTTTCTCCCAGTACCAAAGCCAAGACTTTGAAGGTCAAGAAGGTAGCACTGAAAGGCATACACAACTACCATCCCCCCACCAAAGTCCACTCATCACTCATTCAGCCACCTTCTAGTGACATGAGATACTATAGCTAGAGAGTTAGTGTTATCCTGGTATCCTGCAAGTTAGGAGCCAAGAAATACAACAAAATCACACCACACAACAAACCTCACACAAGAGATTTATTAGGAAAGACCAGGAGGGCAACTGCCTCTGCTCAGAGAGAAACAGCAAAGAACTGAGGAGGCAGGCTTTATACAGGATTTCTTGTGGTCAACACAGGTGGAGGGCTTCATGGGGGCAGCATAGGCAGAAACCTTTATGATTTCCAGAGAGGCCTGGAATTGGTGGGATTCTGTAGCCTGACCCTGGTTTTTTTCCCTGCAGGGTGGAACTTGGCCACCTGCATCTTAGGCACTGGAAATGGCCCTTAGAGTCCTTGGAGTAGTCAGGGGGTGGGACCTAACCACGTGTACCTCAAAGGGTGTATAAGAGAGGAACTCTGAACTTCCTCAGAACAGCCACCCTAAAGAAAATAAGCTTGATTATTAAGCTATCGAGTTTTTCTGATCACTGATTCTGCCATGCTGATAGAAACACCACACTTGTGTTTACTGTGCATGATCAAATAGGCTATGAAGCTCGACAACAGTGGTTCTCAATCTTACTAATGCTGCGACCCTTCAATACGGTTCACGTTGTGACAACCCCCAACCATAAAATTTTGTTGCTGCTTTATAACTGTAATTTTGCAACTGTTATGAATTGTAATATAAATATCTGAATGCCAGATATCTGATATATGACATCTGTGAAAGAGTTATTTGATCCCTGGGATGAGAATCATTCCTCTACAACATTGATGAGGCCAAAGCCAATACCCTGGTTGTGTCTGATACAGGAAACAGAGTATGTTTAACTCTGGATTATGATGCTTTGAACACTGCTAAAAACTTAGGATCTTCTACATTGAGTCCAGCCAGCTAATTCTATGTTTTCTCACCATAAATATTAAATACTTATTTTGATAACTTCAAGGCTTATAGAAACTACATCAGACACAAAACAAATGTCTTTGACAACTGTGCCTCAGAGTCTGGGGTCCTGACTATCGACTCTTTTGCTGGGGCATGGGACTCTTAAGAGGATTTGAACCTGAATATTCCATTTTCTAGCTTGACTTATAACAGTTTGAACTTCACAAGGATTTTCTTTATAAATAAGCATTTTGTCTCAGAATCTAGAAGTTTTACTTGGTCAGTGTTAGAAAAGCGCCTCTTGTTATTATGTACTGACCTGCTAATATTAGTGCAAACTCACACTTTCTATCAGCATCTGATAATGACAAAGCAGGCTCATTTAAAGCTTTTACTTCCTATCAGTAGAGGATGCAGACTGTGGCAAAGTCTCCTTACCTTGGGGCATGGCTAGGCTTTACTGCTTACATAATCTTGTGTTTCAACACTGGTGCTATCTATGTGGCCTTTCCCTTTCTGGGTATAATTCATACTTTCTTCAAGACTTCCTGACATGCTCAGGTCTCTTCTTTTTCTACTTATAGCGATAACCAAAAATGTATTATGATTTATGAGCATATATATATTCAATAAAGAAACAAAAGGGGTTGGAATATAGTTCAATGCCTGGCTAGGATATATGAGGCTCTGGATTCAATACCTAAGCAAAAAAGCAAAACATGAAAAAGAAAAACTACACATGTATTAACAGGTCCCTACTTTCAAGTCACGGAAAACTTAAAGGGTCTTATTATACTCACTTTTGTCTTGAGACAAACATTTGTACATTTAACATTTTTGAGTGCTATTATGCACTTTTTAAAAAAATACACTTCCATGCACTAAAATCTGCCGCGCACCCCCCCCTCCCCCCGTGTCTGCACTCTTTGAGCTGGCACCGAGTTTGCGAGCTTCGGGCAAGGGGGCTGGAGGTTAAAATACACAGACACACACAGAGAGACAGCGACACGGGTCATCCTTGAATTCCCCAAGAATGCCCCCTTTATTGTGTTCAGGGGCAGATTATATAGAGATAGCCACGCCCCAGCCAAACCCACCAGAAACCACTCTCCTGCCATTAGCCATCAGGAACTCCTGAAGGTCTCGTGCTCAGAGCAGCTGTAGGCACTCAGATCAGGGGATTACAAGAAATTCAGGATCTGGGGTCTCACTGCTCCCAACAAAAATCACTGTTTTCTCCCCTGTATTTAAATAGTGACAGCTTGGCTAGAAGAAACAAGGATAGACTAGGCTCTCAGCATTGTCCACAGAGATTTTGAAAAGTCCTTGCTTTTAAGCAATGGCATGTTTCAGATATATCTTGTTATCTTCATGTTTCAAGACAGATAAGTAATCCTGTATTTAGAATTCATACACCCGTAACATTCACACATCATTCAATAAATGTTAATTAGAAAAATAAAAAATAACATGGATTAAATAGATGTACTAGAAGTACATGTATGGGTAGGTAATGGCAGAAATAGTAATATAATACAGAAGTTTATAAACTTTAGCAGTTTTTATCATACCCTTGTGCTTGTGTACATCTGTTATAGCACAAGGTGTCATTGACCACTATGCATGTTTTCTCCACTGTGGAACAGTAGGCAAAATATTCACTCTGAGGAAGTCACTAGACAAAATACCGCAACACTGAAAAGGAAAAAAATAGTGAACTGGGTCTACATGAGGCATAAATACATTTTAAGAGGGTCATGAGGAGACAAGCGATTATTTTTCTCAACTATGAATCCTCAAAATCAGAAGTGAAAAGTAGACATTTGTAATAACAGATACTGCTGCAACTGCCCTGTTTCTCCAATGGGAAGTTTAATCACCATCAACGGTCAGCAACAACTTAATTTCATACTTGAAATGCATACTACACAAGCCTAGTTGTAAACAAATCCATATCCAGGTGGTCTTCTCCTGGTGAGGAAAGACAGACGCTCTTACGCACCGATGCTCATGAAAGCATACCTCCAGTCTTTCGGTGGCTCCATGAAAATTCAGGGTGAGCAAACGGCAGAGAGAATGCTGGAAATTCTTCTCTAGTTATAAAAAAAATTAACTAATTAATAAAAAACAGACTTTTAAATGGAAAAATAATTGGTTATACCATTCTATTATATATTTTTTTGCGATTACTATCAATTTGTTAAAGTAAATCCAAAATAGGAGTGTGTTAAAAAGGCTAATGGATAAATTCGGGGGCATAAACAATCTTAACTACATTCAGGTTTGAAAGTGACCTGAGAGGTGACTGACTACCAAATAAGGGTGGCAAGGCCAAAGAAAATGGTTCTAAATTATGTGACTTGGCTACCTTCAAACACTCCGACAGTCTGGTATTGTACTAAAGAGACGTATGTGGGAGGCACGAGAGAGAATTCTCAGGTATTTGCTTTTACTTTTCACAGTTAGTTTAAAGGTGGGGAACAGAAAATCTTGAAAGAAAGGATTAAAACAAAATAAAGGTCACGTGTAATCTGC
Source organism: Chionomys nivalis (assembly GCF_950005125.1). Taxonomy (NCBI): domain Eukaryota; kingdom Metazoa; phylum Chordata; class Mammalia; order Rodentia; family Cricetidae; genus Chionomys; species Chionomys nivalis. The sequence continues at coordinate 48,620,811 of NC_080100.1, forward strand.
AATTTTGATCCTCTACTTTGGGTATTAAAAACTCACTGACAAATAAAGTTGATTATTGTTCTCTCAAGGTCTGTGAAGAATTTTGTTGGATTTTAATGGGGATTGCGTTGAATTTATAGATTGCCTTCGGTAGAATTGCCATTTTTACTATGTTGATCCTACCCATCCAAGAGCATGGGAGGTCTTTCCATTTTCTGGTGTCTTCTTCAATTTCTTTCTTCAATGCCTTAAAGTTCTTGTCAAATAGATCTTTCACTTCCTTGGTTAGAGTTACCCTAAGATACTTTATGCTATTTGTGGCTATCTTAAAAGGTGAAGTTTCTCTGAATTCCCTCTCTGCTTCTCTGTCCTTTGTGTATAGGAGGATTTTTTTTTTTAGTTGATCTTGTAGCCTGCCACTTCACTGAAGTTATTTATCAGCTGTAGGAGTTCTTTGTTAGAGGTTTGGGGGTCACTAATATACACTATCACATCATCTGCAAATAATGAAAGTTTGACTTCTTCCTTTCCGATTCGAATCCCCTTGATCTCCTGATGTTGTCTTATTGCTATTGCTAGAACTTCAAGTCCAAATGGATTAAAAATCTCAATATCAATCTAAACACACTGAATCTCATAGAAGAGAAAGTGGGAAATAGTCTACAACACATGGGCACAAGAGACAACTTCCTACGTATAACCCCTGTAGCACAGACAATAAGGGCAACATTAAATAAATGGGACCTCCTGAAACTGAGAAGCTTCTGTAAAGCAAAGGACACTGTCATTGAGACAAAAAGGCAACCTACTGATTGGGAGAAGATCTTCACCAACCCCGCAATAGACAAAGGTCTGATCTCCAAAATATATAAAGAACTCAAAAAACTAGACTTTAAAATGCTAATTAACCCAATTAAAAAAATGGGGTACGGATCTGAACAGAAAATTCTCAACTGAAGAAGTTCAAATGGCCAAAAGACACTCAACCTCCTTAGCGATCAGGGAAATGCAAATCAAAACAACTTTGAGATACTATCTTACACCTGTCAGAATGGCTAAAATCAAAAACACCAATGATAGCCTTTGCTGGAGAGGATGTGGAGTAAGAGGAACACTCATCCAGTGCTGGTGGGAATGCAAACTTGTGCAACCACTTTGGAAATCAGTGTGGCGGTTTCTCAGGAAATTCGGGATCAACCTACCCCAGGACCCAGCAATACCACTCCTGGGAATATACCCAAGAGATGCCCTATCATACTACAAAAGTATATGCTCAACTATGTTCAGAGCAGCATTGTTTGTAATAGCCAGAACCTGGAAACAACCTAGATGCCCCTCAATGGAAGAATGGATGAAGAAAGTGTGAAATATATACATATTAGAGTACTACTCAACGGTTAAAAAAAAAATGACATATTGAATTTTGCATGCAGATTGATGGAAATAGAGAACACTATCCTGAGTGAGGTAACCCAGACCCACAAAGATGAATATGGTATGTACTCACTCATTAGTGGATTCTAGCCATAAATAAAGGACATTGAGCCTATAATTCATGATCCTAGAAAAGCTAAATAGGAAGGTGAGCCCCCCCCCAAAAAAAAACATGTAGTTATCCTCTTGGATACTGGAAGTAGACAAGATTTCCAGGCAAAAATTGAGAGCTTGGGAGTGGGGGTGGGACGGCGGTAAGGGGAGATGGGGAGAGAGAAGTGAGAAGGGGAGGATGGGGAGATATTGGGGGAATGGGATGGTTGGGATGAAGGAGAAGTGGATATGGGAGCAGGGAAGTATATATCTTAATTAAGGGAGCCATTTTAGTGTTGGCAAGAGACTTGACTCAGAGGGGTTCCCAGCTGTCCAAGGAGATGTCCCCAGCTTGTTCCTTGAGCAGCTGAGGACTCTAATGAATATCTTGCATATCACCATAGAACCTTCATCTGGCAATGGATGGAGATAGAGACAGAGACCCATTTTATTCCTGTTCTTCCCAATGACAACTATACCCAGGCAACCCACAAAATCTATTTCCCCTTCTCAGGGAGATCCTTAACATCACCCCTTAAGCCCTCCTTGTTATTTAGCCTCACTGGATCTGTGGACTGCAGCATGACTATCTTTTACTTTACAGTCATTGTCTACTTATAAGTGAGTACACACCATTGTTTGTCTTTCTGGGTCTGGGTTACCTCACTACAGATGATGTTTTTCTAGTTCTATCCATTTGTCTGCAAATTTCATGATATCATTGTTTTTACAGCTAAGAGATAACACTCCATTGTGTAAATATACCATTTCCTTTACCCATACTTCAAATTAGGGATATCTGGCTTGTCTCCAGTTTCTGGCTATTTTGAGTAAAGCTGCTATGAACACAGTGTCCATGTGGTGTGGTAAAGCACACTTTAGGTATATGTCCAGAAGTGGTATAGCTGGGTCTTGAGGTAGATTAATTCCCAATTTTCTGAGAAACTGCCATATTGATTTCCAAAGTAGTTGTACAAATTTTCACTCGCACCAGCAATGGAAGAGTGTTCCCCTTACTCAACATCCTACCCAGCATGAGCTGTCACTTGTGTTTTGATATTAGTCATTCTGGCAGGTATAACATGAAATCTCAGTCAATTTAACTTTTATTATCTTGATTGCTAAGGACACTGAAAATTTCTTTAAGCATATCTCAGCCATTTGGGAGTCCTCTGTTGAGAAGTCTCTTTAGATCGGTATTCCATTTTTAATTGAATTATTTAGCTTGATGATGTCCAGTTTCTTGAGTTCTTCATATTTTGGATATTAGCCCTCTGTCATTTGTATACTTGGTGAAAACTTTTCCCATTCTGTGAGTTGCCTTTTTTCCTATTGACAGTGTCCTTTGCCTTACAGAAGTTTTTCAGTTTCATGAGGTCCCATTTAGTAATCTTAGGGACTGCATTATTGGTTTCTGTTCAGGAAATTGTCTTCTGTGCCAATGGGTTCAAGGCTATTTCCCACTTTCTCTTCTATCAGGTTCAGTGTATCTGGTTTTATGTTGAGATCTTTGATACACTTGAAGGTTGTGCATAGCAACAGATATAGATCTACTTGCATTCTTCAATATGCAGACATCAAAATAGACCAACACCATTTGTTAAAGATGCTTTCTTTTTTCCATTGCATATTATTGACTTCTTTATCAAGAATCAAGAGTCCACAGGTGTTTGGATTTATGTCTGGGTCTTTGATTTGATTCCATTGACCAATGTGTCTATTTTTATGCCAATATCATGCAGTTTTAATTACTACAGCTCTGTAGTAACGCTTGAAATCAGGGATGGTGATATCTCTGGAAGTTCTTTTATTGTGTAAGATTGTTTTAGCTACCTTGGTTTTTTTGCTTTTCCATATGAAATTAAGTTTCGTTCTTTGAAGGTCTATAAAGAATTGTGTTGGAATTTTGATGGGGATTTATCTGAATCTGTAGATTGTTTTGGTAGAAAGGTCATTTTTACAGTATTAATCTTGCTGATCCATGACCATGAGAGATCTTTCCATCTTCTGTTATCTTCTCCGATTTCCTTCTTCAAAGACTTTAAGTTTTTAATCACACAGATCTTTCATTTGCTTGGTTAGAGTTACTAACCAACAAACTATTTTATATTATCTGTGGCTATTGTGAAGTATGTTGCTTCCCTGACTTCTTTCTCAGCATTTATTATTTATACATAAGAGGGCTACTCATTTTTTAAAATTAATCTTGCAGCCAGTCACTTTGCTAAAGATGTTTATCTGCTGAAATTTCCTGGTGGAATTTTTGGGATCATTTATGTGTACTATCATATCATCTGCAAATAGCAATACTTGACTTCTTTCTTTCCAATTTGTATCCCCTTTGATCGCCTTTAGTTGTCGTATTGCTCTAGCTAGAACTTCAAGCACTTACTGAATAGGTATGGAGAGAGTGTACAGTCTTGTCCCTGATTTCAGTGGTACTGCTTTGAGTTTTTCTTCATTTATTTGATATTGGCTACATATACAAATTTTCTATAATTTGTCTTTATTATGTTTAGATATGACCCTTGCATCCCTAATCTCTCCAAGACTTTAATCATGAAGGGGTGTTGGTGGATTTTGTAAAAGGCTTTTTCAGCATCTAAAAAGATGATCATGTGGGTTTTTTTTCTTTCAATTTGTTTATATGGTAGATTACATTGACACAATTTTCATATGTCAAACCATCCCTGCATCTCTGGAATAAAACCTACTTGATCATGATGGATGATATTTTTGATGTATTCTTAGATTCAGTTTGCAAGTATTTTATTGGGTACTTTTGCATTAATGTTCATGAGGGAAATTGGTCTGTATTTCTCTTTGTTGAAGCTTTGTGTGGTTTGGGTATCAGTGTGACTATGGCCTCATAAAATATATTTGGCAATATTCCTTTGGGTTCTATTTTGTATAATAATTTGAGAGTATTGGTATTAGCTCTCCTTTAAAAATCTGGTAGAATTCTGTACTAAAACCATCTGACCCTGGCCTTTCTTTGGTTGGGAGACTTTTAATGACTGTTTCTGTTTCCTTAGGGATTATAGGTCTATTTAAGTTGTTTATCTGATCTTGATTTAACTTTGATAAGTGGTATCTATCAAGAAAATTGTCCATTTCTTTTAGATTTTCCAATTTTATGAAATACAGGTTTTTGAATTATGACCTAATGATTCTTGGATTTTCCTCTGTATCTGTTACTATATTCCCCTTTTTGTTTCTTACTTTGTTAATTAGAATATTGTTTCTGTCTTTTAATTAGTTTAGATAAGGGTTTGTGTATCTTGTTGATAAAGAACCAACTCTATTTTGTCGATTCTTTGTATTGTTCTCTTTATTTCTATTTTTATTGATTTCAATCTTCAGTTTAATTATTTCTTGCCATCTAATCTTCTTGGGTGTGTTTGCTTCTTTTTGTTCTAGAGCTTCCTGGTGTGCTCTTAAATTACTAATATGAGATCTCTTCAATTTGTTTCTTCAGGATTGTAGCACGAATTATAAAAACCCAGAGACAGATATTGGGGTTCAAGCTGAAGATCAGGAAAGCAAAACAGTCAAGCCACTAGGAAAGTCTTACCTCTACCAAGGCTGGGCACAGGCAGATTGAGTCCTGAGCCTCTGTCTCCTCCTATTTTATAATCCCCATTAGTTCTGGGATTAAATGTGTGTGACTCCTAGTATTGGAATTAAAGGTATGAGGCACCACTACCTGAATCTGTTTCTGCCTGATCGTGTGTAGCACAGCATGCCTTTGAACTCAGAGTTCCCTCTGATTCTATCTCCCAAATCCTGGGATTAAAGGTGTATGGCACCATTGCCTGACCTCTAGTGGCTTAATTTTACCCTCTGATCTTCAGGCAAGCTTTATTTATTAAAACATAAATAAAATACCACTATACAGGACAAATATCCCTTCCCTCCTTCCTGTGTCCGGGTCCCTTTCTCCCTAGTCCTCTATCTCCTTTACCATCATACCCTACCCCATTCTAACACAACCTCCCCTTCTTCTCCTCTTAGAATTACACCTGCAAGGTCATTTGCTGCTGGTTTTCTACCTGAGTCAGAAAACTTTTTCTCCCTGCTTAATAAAGGACATCTTGCCAGGCAGTGGTGGCGCACACCTTTAATCCAGAACTCAGGAGGCAGAGGCAGACGGATCTCTGTGAGTTCAAGGCCAGCCTGGTCTACAAGACCTAGTTCCAAGACAGGCCCGAAAACTACAGAGAAATCCTGTCCCAAAAAAAGAAACCTCCCCCCAATAAAAAAGGATATACTTGAAGCCAGTTCATGTATTAGGATCGAAACCTAGTGCCATTGTCCTTGGCTTCTCATCAGCCTTCACTGTCCGCCTTGTTCAGAGAGTCCAGTTTCAACCCATGCTTATTCAGTCCCAGTCCAGCTGGCCTTGGAGAGCTCCCAATAGATCAGTTCCACTGTCACAGTGGGTGGGTGCACCCCTCGTGGTCCTGATTTCCTTGCTCATGTTCTCCCTCCTTCTGCTCCTCATTTGGACCTTAAGAGCTCAGACGGTTGATCCAAATTGGGTCTCTGTCTCTCTCTCGATCCATCGCCAGATGAAAGTTCCTGGCTTTGTGGGAGCGTAGCCTGTTTGGATGCTCACCTTCCTGGACCTAGATAGAAGTGGGAGGACCTTGGTCTTCATGTAGAGCAGGGAATTTGGACTGCTCTTCAGTATCGAGAGGGAGGGGGAGTGGACTAGGGGGAGGAGAAGTGGAGTGGGGATAGGGGGAGGGAAGCGGGGGGGAGGGGGCAATATGTGGGAGGAGGGGGAGGGAAATGGGAAACGGGGAGCAGTTGGAAATTTTAAGTAAAAAAGAATAAAAAAAAAAAAGGATATACCTGTAAAAACAGGTGTGGGTGTGGTTTGTACCTAATCTGGGGTCAGGAAGGGAGCCCCCGCTGTGCAGGAGTCCCCTTCAGAGAACCAGCTTTAATTTGTGGTGGTCTGATAGAATACATAGAGTTATTTCAAATTTCTTGTATCTGTTGAAACTTACTTTGTGCCCAGGTATGCAGTCAGTTTTGGAGAATGATTGTGAGGTTCTGAGAAGAAGATATATTCTTTTGTGTCTGGGTAAAAGTTCTGTAAATATCTATTACATTCATGTGGTTCATTATTTCTCTGTTTAGTTTTTGTCTGGATAAGCTATCCACTGGTGAGAGTTGGGGAGGTTTGATGTGCAATTTAAGCTTTAGTAATGTTTCTTTTACAAATGTGGGTGCCCTTGCATTTGAGGCACAGATGTTGAGAAATGAGATGTCATCTTGGTGGATTTTTCCTTTGATGAAAATGAAATGTCCTTCTCCATCTCTTTTGTTTAATTTCAGTTTTAAATTCATTTTGTTAGAGATTAGAATAGCTACACCAGCTTACTTCTTAGGTCTATTTTCTTGGAAAACCTTTTTCCAACGCTTTATTCTGAGGTAATGTCTATCTTTGATGTTAAGATGTGTTTCTATATACAGCAGAAGGATAAATCCTGCACTGACATCCATTCTATTGCTTGTGTGTTTTTACTGCCAAACAGAGTTCACTGATATCAAGAGACATTAATGACCAATGATTGCTAATTCCTGTTATTTTATTATTTTTATTGTTGTTGGTGGTGGTGGTAGAAGGTGTGTGTGTCCCCATTTCTTAGGTTTTGCTGATGTGTAATTATTTGCCTGTGCTTTCATGGGTACAGTTAACTACCTTGGGTTGAAGTTTTCCTTCTGGTACCTTCTGTAGAGCTAGATTTATAGATAGACATTATTTAAATTTGGCTTTGTCATAAAATATTCTCTTTTCTCCAGCAATGGTGATTTAAAGTTTTGCTGGGTATAGTAGTCTGGGCTGGCATACATGGTCTCTTAAGAGTTTGCAAGACAAAAAGAGAGTAACTGTCAAGGGACCAGGTCTGAGCCAGAGACCTTTGCAGGACTGGGTGCTAGTCAGGAACCTCTGAAGGAACAGGCCTGAGACAGAGATCTCTGTGGGAAAGGGTATATGGACCTCCAAGGGAGCAGGCCTGAGCCAGAGACCTCTTTGGGACCAGGAGTGAGTCAAGAACCTCCAAGAGAACAGGCCCAAGCAAGCAAACTCCATAGGAGCAGGCCCGAACAACCTCCAGGAATGCAGAGCTACCCCTGGGAGCACAGAGCAACCTCCGGGAAACATGGCCCTGACTACACCATGAGGAGCAACCATGTGAGCTTTGGATCCACTGGCACCTGGAAGACTGATCACCAGAGACACAGCCCTAACTACACCAATCAGAGAAAAAGATGGGTAGACAAGGTGAGAACACACTAAAAACCACAAAGAGCAACAGGTCATCAACAAAAACAAGTGGCTCTACAACAGCAAGACTTGAACACACAAATATAGATAAAGCAGAAGAAAATGACCTAAAAAATAACTTTGGGAGAATGTTTGAGGCCCTTAAAGAGGAAATGAAGAATTCCCTCAAAGAAATGGAGGAAAAGACAAACAAAAAAATGGAAGATATCAACAAATCTCTAAAAGAAAACCAAGAAAAAGCAATCAAACAGATGAAAAAAATGATACATGACTTTAAAACAAAAATAAAAACAATAAAGAAAACACAAACCAAGAGAATTATGGAAATGAAAAATATGAGAAAACAATCAGGAACCACAGACGCAAGCATAAAAAGGACAATACAAGAGATGGAAGAAATAATCTCAAGCACTGATGATACAATATAGGAAATAAACTCATCAGTGAAAGAAAACATTAAATCTAACAAAACTTAACACAAAATAGCCAGGAAATATGGGACACCATGAAAAGACCAAACTTAATAATGATAGAAGGAGAAGTCCAACTCAAAAGCACAGAAAATAATTTAACAAAATCATAGAAGAAAACTTTCCCAACCTAAAGAAAGATATGGATATAAAGATACAAAAAGCTTACAAAACACCAAACAGACACCAAAAAAGTCCACTTGCCACATAATAATCAAAACACTAAATATACAGAATAGAGAAGGGATATTGAGAGCTGCAAAGGAAAAAGGCTAAGTAAGATATAAAAGCAGACCTAACAGAATCATACCTGACTTCTCAAGAAACAACAAAAGCCAGAAGGTCTTGGTCAAGCATTATGCAGACATTAAGTAACCACAGATGCCAGCCCAGACTACTATACCCAACAAAACTTTCAATAACCATAAATGTACAAAAAAAAAGGATATTCCATGACAGAAACAGATTTAACCAATACCTAGCCAAAAACCCAGCCCTATACAAAGTACTAGAAGGAAAACTCCAACCCAAGGAAGTTAGCTACATCCACAAAACACAGACAATTGATGTGGGATTTTACTCTGTATGCTGTGATTACCATTAATGAATAAAGAAACTGCTTTGGACCTAAAGCAGGGCAGAATTTAGGTAGGCAGAAAAAATTAAACTGAATGCTGGGAGAGAGAAGGCAGAGTCAGAGAGAAGCCATGGAGCCACCACCAGAGACAGATACATTGAAATTTTGCTGGTAGGCCACGATCTCGTGGTGATGCACAGATTAATGGAGATGGGTTAAATTAAGATGTAGGAGTTATTCAATATGAAGCTAGAGCTAATGGACCAAGTAGTGATTTAATTAATACAGTTTCCATGAGATTATTTCAGGGCTAAGTGGCCGGAACCAATAAGCGGCCTTCCTACTGCAGACACTAGATGATCTCACAGCAGCAAATCCCACAGAAAGGAAAAAGTACATATAATAACATCAACAATGAAAACTAAAATAACAGGTCATTAATATCCCTTAATATAAATGGACTCAATTCACCCATGAAAAGACACAGATTGGATAACAGATTGAATATGATAACTGAATCTATCCTTCTGCTGCATATAAGAAACATTTCTCAACCTCAAAGACAGACATTGCCTCAGAGTAAAGGGTTGAGAAAAATTTTTCCAATCAAATGGACTTAAGAAACAAGCTGGTATAGCTATCCTAATATTTAATAAAATAGACTTCAAACTAAAATCAATCACAAGAAACAAAGGAGATTTCATATTAGTGACAGGAAAAAAAATCCATCAAGAGGAAATCTTAATACTGAATGTTTATGCCCCAAATACAAAGGCACCCTCATATGTAAAAGAAACACTACTAAAGCTTAAATCACACATTAAACCTCACACACCCCATTCTCACCACTAGACATATGTCAGACAAAAAAATTAACAGAGAAATGAGGGAACTAACAGATGTTATGACTCAAATGGACTTAACAGACACATATGCTGGACAATTATCTGTCTTTATTTGTGCAGGTATACCCATGATGGCCATAACTTCTAATAAATGTGTGGTTACTAAATCAGCCTTTTCTGAGTTCAAGGCAGTTGCCCATTGAAAACCTGAATAAGTGTCAATGGTGTGTTGTACATATTTTAATTTTAATTTTCCAAATTCTGTAAAGTGGAACACATCCATCTGCCAGATCTCATTCATTTGAGTACCCTTTGGGGTACTCCCTGCTGGTAATGGTGTTTGACTATAGAAAGAGCAAGTACGACATCTCTTTATAATCTCCTTAGCTTGTTGCCATGTAATAGAAAGCTGTTTCTTTAAACATTTTCTAATGATACGATGTTTCTTATGAAATCGTGATGCCTTTAGCACACTTCCAATCAATAATCAATCAATTTCTGCATTACCTTGTGCTAGAGGACCTGGCAGACCAGTATGGGATTGGATGTGTGTTATATATATGGGACAAAAACCTAGTCCTGATCATATCTTGAACCTGAATGAATAATGACGTCAATTCTGTATCATCTGGTATAAACTCAACAGTTTCAATATGCAAGACGATTCTTTCTGCATATTACGAATCAGTAACTATATTAAGAGGTTTTTTAAAATCCTTTAGTACCATGAGAATAACATATAATTCTGCCTTTTGGACAGAATTATAAGAGCTTTGTTTCACCTTATTTAATTTTTCTGATCTGTAACCTGCCTTTCCTGATTTATTTGCATCTGTATAAAATGTACTGGCTCCAGTTATTGGTGCATCACGTACAATTTGGGGAAGAATTTAAGGTGTTCTCTTTATGAGGTTAATTCTATCACTTTTGGGATAATTGCTATTAATTTCTCCCATAAAATTTGCACAAGCTCTTTGTCAAGATTTATTGTCTTCTCTTAATTTTTTAATTTCACCAGCAGTAAAAGAAACTATAATCTCTGCTGGGTCTATTCCTGCTAGCTGATGAAATCTCAATTTTCCTTTTATAATTGATTCAAAGACTTTTTCACATAAGTTTTAATTTTTTTTACTTGGTTTATGTGATAAAAAGGTCCATTCTAAGATAATATATTCTCTCTACATTAAAATTCCTGTAGGGGAAGTTCTGGAAAGCAATATGACTAGAATACAATTAAGATTTGGATTTACTCTATCTACATGTGCCTCCTATAGTTTCTCTTAAATGACCATCAATTCTTTTTCCACTTCAGCTGTTAATTCTCTGAGACTATTTAAATCTTTGTCACCATCTAAGGTTTTGTTTAAATGAACTATTAGGTCAAGTGTTATCCCAACAGCCGGTCGTAGACTGGAAATATCTCCTAACAATTTTTGAAAGTCATTAAGAGATCACAATTGGTCTCTCCAAATTTGTGCCTTTTGTGTTCTAATTTTCTGAAAACGTATTTTGTAACCTAGGTAATTGACAGAATCTCCTCTTTGTATTTTTTTCAGGAGCAATTTGTAATCCCCATTTAGGTAAAACTTTTTTCACTTCTTCAAACATTCTTTCTAAAGTATCTGAATTTGAGTCAGAAAACAAAATGTCATCCATCTAATGGTAGATTATAGACTTAGGAAACTGTTTACATATTATTTCCAATGGCTGATTTAGCACAGGGTGGGATTACTGAGCACACCCTGTTGGAAGATAATCCACTGGTAACTCCTACTAGGCTGAGAATTATTATAAGTATGCACTGTGAAAGCAAATTTTCTCGATCCTTTCCTTGTAAAGGTATAATGAAGAAATAATCCTTTAAATTAATAACTATGAGAGGCCATCCTTTTGATAATAGAGAAGGGAGAGGAATTACAGACTGTAGAGGGCCCATATTTTGGATAACCTTCTTGATCTGTCACCATTCTCCGTTTTCCAGATTTCTTTTTAACAACAGCAAGAATTCCAAGGGTGGGTTGATTCTTCAATATGGTGAGCATCTAATTGCTCCTGTACCAGCTGCTCTAAAGCCTGCAGTTTGTCTTCCATTGAAGGCCATTATTTAACCCATATGGGTTTCTCAGTTAATCATTTTAAAGGCAAGGCTGTTAGTACCTCTGAAGGTTTGCTTTGTGCTCTTGTACAGCCTGAATGGCTGGTGACCTTTATTTATAATATTATATAATATCCTTCCCAGAAACATGAGTTTGGGCGATTGCAGGAATGTTAACCTGGGTATTCCATTGCTGCAATATGTCACAGTCCCAAAAATTCACTGCAATATTAGTTACATATGGCCTCAGCCTTCCTTTCTGTCCTTCTGGTCCTATGCATTCGACCCACCTTGTGCTTTGTTTTACTTGAAATAGGGTTCTAATTCCTAGGAATTGAATATCTACCACTTGAAGAGGCCAATCTGGATGCCAAGATTCTGGAGTAATGATAGTCATATCTGCACCTGTGTCTAGTAATCCCTCAATTACAGTGTCACTTCTACGCACTCTTAGCTTTGGTCTTTGATCATTTATAGAAGTCTGCTAAAATATACATTTCCTATTTCCTACTGAAATTTTTGATTCATCCCCCAGGTCTATTCCATCATCCAGAACAGTATGGTTTTTTACAGTAGGCACTGGACTGTTTAATTTTCCTGGTGAGACATGTTGTCCATAGTGACTGGGAATGACTGGGCCTTGTTTGACATCGGGGCCTGCGAAAGGCACCCCAAAGAGTTTCCTGGTGGTATCGGGTTGCCTTGTCTGTCTCTTGTTGACCTACATTCATTAGTCAAATGCCGGCCTTTGCCACACTTCCTACATATCCCAGAAGGCTGAGTCCTCCTATTCTTGCCATTCCTAGAGGAGACATTATTCCTAGGAATTCCTTGTCTACTATCCCTTCTTAAATGCCCTATTCTTCCACAATTAAAACATTTGGCATTTTGTTGTCTCCTCATACCATTGGAAATTGTATCTCCTACCCAAGCTTCAGTACTATAGTCAAATGTTTGAACATTCATTGTATGCAAGATCCATTCATCTATGGGTGCTGATCTGACCTTTACAGACCCAAGCATCTTCTTACATTCTAAGTTGGCATTTTCAAAAGCCAAGGATTCAATTATAATACATCTAGTTTCAGGGTCAGTCACTCCTAATTGTACAGCCTTAGTTAATCTTTGTAATAAGTCAGTAAAGGGTTCTCTCTGGCCCTGTTTAACTCTAATATATGATTCAGTCTTTAAATCCTGTCCCAAGCATTTAAAGCTTCTGTGCTGCATAGGGACAAGGTGCATTCGTCATAGTGAGCCTGTTCCTGAGGATCAGAGTAATGACCCTTGCCAAGCCAATCGTGTGTGGGTAACTTAGTACTTGAAGCCCACATTTTCACTATTTCCCTGACAAAAGGTAAAAGTAGCCCATAAGAAACTATTGCTTGTTTTATTTCTTTTAAATCACTCATATGTATTGGTTCCCATGCATATTCTTTGACTACATTAGGGTACTTTGTGCCAGATGGTTTTTCTGAGGAAATTACCAGATATGCACTTGAAACTCCATGTAAGTCATCTAGGGGTCTGGCATGTACTGATGAGGCTAAATCCTGTCCTTGTACCTTCTGTCTCTGTTCATCAATTTCAATAAATTCCTCAATATTTTCAAATCTTTTTAATACTGGCTTTTTTAAAGTCTGAATCTCCTGTCCAGTGTTCTGTTCTAAGGTATGAAACTTGTCCATTTAAGATAATGTCTCATCCTTGGACATGTCATAACTTTTCAACAGATTTTGATAGTTAGATTCAACAGCACAAATTCTTTCAGATAATTTTGTCAAACTGATGCTATCCCTCTCCATAGTATTGAACCATTTTTTAATGAGATAATCTTGAAAGCCAAGCTAATTCCTAGAATCAAATAAAGGGAAGGAAAATAGTGTAAGTCTTGCACAATACCTTCCATAGAAAAAGCAAAATAATTACTGAATTCCTGGATGCTATCAGTCATTTTTTTTTATTATAGTTTTTCAGGTCTTACCTGTCGTAAAGTAACTACAATAAATTGGAGTAGGTGTAATAATCGTTATGGGCCAGCAGGTATCTCAGTTGTAGCCATGTGGCTGAGAGATGCTAGCAGCAGCGAACAACACATGTTGCTTACTTAGGTACTAAAAAATATGCTTTATTTAATAAATTAAGAGCAGTTATTAAGCTGATCAAACGATTCTGAGAGTTGGGGTCCAGGGGGTAAAAAAAAAAAAAAAAAAAACCAAAGTTTTTCATCAATATAAGCTGCGGACTGTGTACCCTGCAGGGATTGCAGGCAGCAGTGTGTGGGCTGGTGTGTAACACACAGAGAGGTAGCATGGGGGTGTGAGCCAAGGAGCGCTAAGCAGTAGCCTGCTGTGTCTGAGGGCCAACTAGAGTAGCGGGTGGGAGTCAGTGCCCAATGCACCATGCAGCTGGCAGACCAATCCCAAAAAGTGTGGTCTGGTCCCCATGTTCAGGCACCAGATGACGGTGGAAGTTACAAAATAATCCCACACTAGTTCAATTAGTATAATAAAGGGTTATTTATAAAGGGAGACTCACAGATCACTGTCCTAGATCACAGTCCTCTGCACGAATGGGGAATAGGAACAGAGTCTAGCATCTGGAAGTGAGAGCAGGAAGCAAGAGAGCAGGAAGCAAGAGTGCAGGCTTTACAGCTGCATTTCTAGTATAAGAGACTAAACCCAAGTTGACTGGTATTTTAAAGGCTATTTGCTGAAGGAACAGAAGGGGCTCCCACAGTAGTTGTCTGTAAGGTTGCTTTCTTCAGGTCTTGCTGTATTAGGATAGCTGGGCTCTGGTGGTGTCATATTGCCCTGTTTATTGTTGATTGTAGTCTTACACTGGTGTCTAGACATCTGGGTTTAGGATGGTTATATGTCTAGGTGCTGATTTCTGAACTGTCTTTGTTGTATGGGTATCTTGATCCTTGGTTTCTCTTTCCTCTCTGGTCTTTGTGACATGGATTTCTGGTGGCCGGTATGACCTCTGAACTAATAGGGAGTCTCTGTACAAGTTGGGGGCTGGTCTTCTAGTATATCTTGGCCTTTTTTGCATCAGAGGATCTCTGATCTTCTGATTGGTGTGACCTGTACCTGTTCTTTTGATTGATGTTACCTACACCTGAGCAGCAGATGCCTTCCTGAGTCGGGGGCAAGGCCTGATGTTCTGATTGGTCCAGACCTGCTATCTTAATCAAGCAATGTCCATAAAACTCTACCATCACACTGATATGAATTTCATCTACACCAAATTCCAGGGCCACTGGAGGGCAGAGAAAATGGAAGAGCAATGTACAAAAGAATGTCTGTTGCCTCAAAGCAGTCACACTGGAAGGTCTGTTCCCAGAAGAGATGTCTCCCCAAACTCCCTCTCCCTTCCTTTCCTACCTATATTCCTTAAACACATTCTTCAGTAAAATTAACATCATTTCCTTTTTACAATTAGCACACAGCAGTTAAAGACAAGATGATTACAAGTACCGTCTGCCACGGCTACCTTGGTTCCTTGGTTACTGTTGGTGCAAATGTAAACCCCACGGAAAGAGTCAAATATGTTAGTATTATTAATAAAATAGCTCTTAAGAGAATCTCAGGAACTACCAGGGAGTTTGCAAGCTGTATTTTGAGAACCACTGTTTTTCAAGAACCATAGGAATATAAAGTTTTGTTACATCAAAGACTCTACAAGCTCTTCCTTTATGCTATGTTATAAATTCACTTTTTAAATACAATTACCAGACAGAAAAAAGTTATTTTACTCTAAGTTTTCATATGAAATTAAATTTATCTTGAATGCTTATAAAACAATCTATTATTTACCCCACTAACATTCCAGAATATATAATTTTAAGTCCTATAAAAACAGATTTATCTCTGCAAACAGTAACAAAATAAATACCCTATAATATAAAGAAGCCATAAGTCATTGTACTTAACTGTAACAGAACTTGATTTTGCGTTGCTTCATCTTGAGGATCCTAAGGGGAAAAAGAGTAGGTTTTATTTTCCAAACTAAGGAATAATAATGAAACAAACCAAAAGTGAAACACTCCAGAGAATTCTTAAGTGTTTCTTAGCTCCTCATTTTTTTTCTTTTTGAGATCTTAATATAGTTATATCATTTCTCCTTATATTTTCTTCCTTCAGACTCTCCCTTATATGCCTCCTTCTGTACATTAAATGATCAGCAGTTTCTTTTATTCTCATATCAGACCAGAAAAACTGAAGGTACTGCATTCTATTCAAAAAAAGATAAAATTCACTGACATAATTTTTCAGTTTAAGGTTTCACAGTATATTTGCCTTGCTCACTTTAAAAAGAACCTTGCCTTAAATATGGTGTTATCGTCAAAAAAAAAAATATTTATTTATTTATTAAAGGTTTCTGCCTCCTCCCCACCACCACCTCCCATTTCCCTCCCCCTCCCTCAATCAAGTCCCCCTCCCTCGTCAACCTGAAGAGCAATCAGGGTTCCCTGCCCTGTGGGAAGTCCAAGGACCTCCCACCTCAATCCATGTCTATTAAGGTGAGCATCCAAACTGCCTAGGCTCCCACCAAGTCAGTACGTGCAGTAGGATCAAAAACCCATTGCCATTGTTCTTGTCCGCTATGTTCTGCGAGTACGGTTTTATCCCATGCTTTTTCAGACCCAGGCCAGCTGGCCTTGGTGAGTTCCCAATAGAATATCCCCATTGTCTCAGTGTGTGGGTGCACCCCTCGCGGTCCTGAGTTTCCTTGCTCGTGCTCTCTCTCCTTCTGCTCCTGATTTGGACCTTGAGCCTATAATTCGTGATCCTAGAGAAACTAAATAAGAAGGTGAACCCAAAGAAAAACATATAGGCATCCTCTTGAATATTAACCTTCATCAGGCGATGAAAGGAGACAGAGGCAGAGACCCACATTGGAGCACTGGACAGAAATCTCAAGGTCCAAAAAAATATTTTTTAAAATATTGCTCTGGGAGTCCCCTGCCTATTTCTACGATCTATAGATACAGCTTTCTGAGAATAAAGCAATTGGCCTTAATATACAAACATTTTAACAACAGAACAATACAATCCTATTTTTTTAGAAAAAGCACACAAACACATATAAATCATGATATATGAGAGTCTCCAATTAATGTTCAGTGTATGTATATACAGGCATATCTAGCTAAAGTTCTGCTACTTGGGCTGATAATACTCTGCCCATAACCCACAAACTATCTAACAAAAACTCCAAGACCAGGCACAGGAAATCTTCTTTGGAGTTGTTGGTCAGGGGAGTTCAAGAGACTTTCAAAACTATATATAGAGACTATTACTGCTGCCCTTGGTTGTCTCCGAGGGGCTGGCAGTAAGTTCCTATTGCTGAAGACACCATGTACTTCAGACATAAGACCTGGAGGATCTAAACTGAATCTGACCTAAAAGCCTCTTCCCTAAGGACAAGTTTGCATAGTATCAGGAGGGGCAATGGAAGCTTCCAAGGGAGGGAAGCAACTAACAATCTTACCTAGTGCAATGCTTATGAACTACAATGACAACCAGCATGGCAGGAAGGCCTAGGGGCGCAACAGTGGCCCTGAAGTACCAGTGGTAACCAACAGCTCTCTAACTGAACTTAAGGCCAGTTAACAGGAAAGAAAACATGCCTGACAGTGAAAGCCTAGTCAACCACCTATGGCTAGTGAGGTCATAGATCTTAGAAGAGAACCTAGTACTACCACTTTATAAAACCAGCCTAATTCCTAACTGCATTTTAAATATCTATCCTTATAACCATAAAAAAGTGTAACTTTCAACCCTCTTCAAAGAAACTTTTCTTTGCAACCAAAGAAGACCAACACAGAAAGCACAATTGATTAAAATATAGAGAAACAAAAGACAGTGGGGTGCTCAGTCACAATCCACACACCTACAACACAGCTTTTGCACCTAAAGCTTGGGGAATATCACAGAAGAGACAGCAGAAAGACTGTAAGAGCCAGAGGACCAGGAAAGCTGCTGTGAGATTATATCTCCTAGAAATGGTAGGAATGCTTCACTACGATACCTCAACAATACTGGTGTCTAAAGAAGACCCAAAGAAATACACCAATAGATGCATAGCATGGAAAGGGGAAATGTCATGGTGCCCCACCATTGACAAAGAACTACAGGCAACTGAGGAACGCTGAAAGAAGGATAAACAGCCCTCCTCAGGGAAGGGAGGAGATCATGTAGTATTACAATGTTAGACGAGGAGCAGGCCTGCTTGTCGTCCCGGCCACCCGGCTAGCTTAACCCCCGAAATAACCACACAGAAATTGTATTAATTAAATTACTGCCTGGCCCATTATCTCTAGCCTATTATTGGCTAACTCTCACATCTTGATTCAACCCATTTCTAATAATCTGTATAACACCACGAGGTTGTGGCTTACCGGGAAAGAGTCTAACCAGCGTCAGTCTCAGGCAGGAACTTCATGGCGTCTGCCACTCTGTCCTTCTTCCCAGCATTCAGTTCTGTCTACTCCACCTACCTATGTTCTGTCCTATTAAAAGGCCAAGGCAGTTTCTTTATTCAACCAATGAAAGCAACACATAGAAGAACCTCCTACACTGTTGTAATTTAAAAATAAAGTGAAATAAGCCAGGCACTCAGGAGGCAGAGATCAGCGGATCTCTGTGAGTTCAAGGCCAGCCTGATCTACAGAGTGAGTTCCAGGACAGGCTCCAATGCTATAGAGAAACCATGTCTTAAAAAACAAAACAACAACAACAACAACAAAATACCTTAAAAATTTTTCGAGATAACAAATACAATTATAAGCATACTATAGCTAGCCAAAGGGGATCAAAATAAAATCTTTTCTCCCTTGTTCTATGACCATCTATTACTTCAAATAATATAAATATTTCAAAATTTGAAAATAAATCACCTCATCTTCTCCAATTAATGTTCATGCTATTCACTGATTATGGAGTCTACAGACATGGGAGTTACCCACCCATGTCCCATGTATATGTATATCCTTCTACACAGGCTTTATAAAACTCAAGAGACTCAAAGGTTATAACCTTAAGACAAAACTAGCCTCACCCCAGAATCAGTTTACTAAGAATGGACCTACATATGTCTAGGCACTGCTATTGAGTAAATTAGAGTCCCTTCTTATAGTTCTTAGTCTCATTAATAAAATAATTTAAGAATGACTCAAATGGAAACTTGAAAAAAATTATTAGCATTTAAAAGAAAAACCCTAGGGTAGACAAGCTGTAAATCTCAGCAGCTGACCAGAGCGTGGGGGGGGGCGGGGTAGAGTCATGTTTTAAATAAGTTGGCATAGAGGTCACCCACACAGCATAAAAGGAACTTTTAGAGGAGCAAGAGAGCTTAGAGCACAAAAACAAACAAACGAACAACTATCTGGGTGAAGGCTTCACCCTAGTGCCTGGTAGCCAAATATCCAAAGAGTCCGGAATGTTTGGGTGGAGACATCACCCCAGCTCCTGGCATCCATGAGTCTGGAATGTTCAGGTGAGAGCTCCATCTTCAGGGGGCATTACTCCACACCCCCCCCAGTTCCCCCACCCCCAAACCCTTACCCCCTTCCAGAAGGCCCACCATTGGTGGCTCAACCCCCACAGGGCATAAGAAGCCCCCACCTCATGGTTTCCCCTGGTGGTCTCCTCAACTTTTCCTAGGGTCACCTAGGAATGCTGTGCTCAGAATAAACTTGGATTTATTAATTCAGGTGGATTGGCTTATTACATCAGTGGTCGCAGATTTCCATTAACTGGGATTTAAACTTAACACAAACAAATAAATAAAGCATACTTAGGGGCTGAAAGAAAAAGACAGAAGTTACACTGTTGTGAGTCAGACAGACTCAGACAAACGACATGGAAGCTCACAGGGGCCGTACCAGGAAGTGCAAATTCTGAGAAGGAAAAGTATAGTATTTCATTAAAATAATTCATTATCCTGCTTATCTCTTCAGCATGGGTTAAGGTGAGCCCCCCTTCCTCGTGCTGATTGTACGCCAGATGCCAGCCCAATTTGGATGAGTATTTATGTTTTGAGTAGTTTAGAATGCTGGGCCTCCACACAGGCCAGAGAAATAGCGTCCCTGATGGGCCTGCAGAAACTAGATTAAGGTTTCTGTAACGATATATCTGCATCTCCACAAAACAATTCAATCAAATGACTATCTTGCCCATTTCACTTATCTTCATAAAAGGCCAGTGAACTTTCCTGTGGAGGGCAACTACACATGAAGTAATCACAATGACAGCTAGTTGTTTTCTTCATTTCCTTCTCCACAAGACACAACTCCACTCAAGAGCTAAAGACACTAAATACAATGGTGTTACCACTGATCAGTTAATAAACTGAATAACACACTTTCATCGTCTTTTCACAAGAGACCTGAATTGCTATCTATCTCTTTTATACACAAGACTACATTTTTTCTAGCTCCTACATCTTCATATTTTGATCAGACATTAAACTATATAGGTGTCTTACTATTTTATTTTTTGAAAGTACGATGTGAGAGATTGGGCTAACTGAATCAATTTGGAGAATCTAAAAAGAACCAAATCTGTTTATGTCTTTAAAGAAATTACCCTTTACTGTGTTATCACTCTCTTCAGCTCTTCAGATGGATTACTGAGATTGGCAAAGAAGCCAGGAAAAACAAACAAACAAACAAAATCAGAACAAACACCTTGGTTCTCTACGAAAACTTAGCATCTCACATAAACTACTTTCACATGCACTGAAGCAGATTACTCACAACAAATATCCAGTGCTTTACTTATAAATTATTGATAACGTTTCCTTAACACATACTTCTCTTGGACTAAGGAGCCTAGTTTTGTTTATACAATTTAAAAATTAAATTATTCTACATATACACATGACTGCTCATTAGGGGCTGTCATATAGATAATACATAAAGTACCATCTATACATTACTTCAGTACTAACAAATGCTGAAAGAGTTGCTTGACATTTCACTTATTAGTATTTAAGAATAACTTAAACACAAAGTGATTGAATTAGAACTTTCAAGTTGGGCCAAGTCCTAAGCCCTGTTTTAATCACACTACTTCCCAGAAATACTTCTAAACCACCAAAAGTTCTGCAAGGACAATTCCAGAACTGTAAGAATTAAATAGGAATGAGCTCCTGAGTCAGAAAAGGGACACCAATAGTATTAGTGATCATCCCAGTAGAGTCAAAGTGTTCCCTGTGCCCTGAGCTTTGAAAACTCACCCCGTACTTGGGCATCTCAGCATTTTTACCTCAAAGTGGCAGATGGTAGGAAAGGTTGCTTGCTACCTGCTCACTGGAGCTTAAAAAGACAAAAGAAAGAAAGAGAAGGAAAAAAAGGCAAAAGAAGGGATGAGGGAAAAGAGGAAAACGGAAGAGAAAAGAAAAGGAAAAAAATACCTCTCCTTGACCTTACTAATACCTTTCGATTAAATGTTATCAAGCAAGCGTTGATGTATTCAGTGCCCTTTCTACATTCCTTTTGGCATTCAAGTTAACCGATTCCACCTCCATGTATGCATAAAAGAGGAAGGAGGATGGACTGGAGAGACTACTCAGAAGAAAAAAGCACTTGCTGTTCTTGCAGAGGACCAGTTCCATTTCCATCACCCACATTATGGCTCACAGCCTCCTTCAACTCCAGTTCTGGCCTCTGTATACATATATACACATAAACTAAAGAAACAGTTTTTTAAAGCGGAAGGAGGAAGCCTTCAATTTGGATCCATACTGCTTGAATACTGAGCTGTATTTCAAAGAGGAGATGTGGAGACCTGCCCTGCTGGTAATAACTGCAGGACTGAATAATCATTTCTTATCAAGCAAGCATCTTTTACAAATGACCAAGAAAAGGATTATGAGATTAATGCTACCCACTGCAATTAGTTAGGGTCACTCAGAAAAACAGACCCCAAAGGACAAATGAATAGATAAATAGTTTATTGTAAAGAGTTGAAACCCATGGTTATAAAAATTATGTCCAAATCTGCAGTGCAAATTGTTGGGCTTGAGACCTAAAGAATTAATGACATAGTTATTACTTGAAGGTCAGCAGAGAAACTAGGAGAGCTGACAATACAGATGATGTGTTAGAATCAACAAACAAAAACAATTTGCACGTGCCCACAAATACACATATTACATAATCAATCAATTAATTAAAATAAAGGAACTAACAGTGTTGATAAAGTCCAAAGACAGTCAACTGAACCATTCTCTCTTTCTGGGAAAGGGAGACATCTTTCTTCAAACCAGGCTTTTTGATGAAGCCCATAGATAATATGGAGAACACAAACAGCTTTACTCAAGTGCACGCATTTAAATACTGAGGATGTGGATACAGCTCAATGACAGTTACTCAGCATGCACAGGGATATAGATTAAAACCCTACCCCCAGTAGAGAGAGAGAGAGACAGAGAGAGAGAGAGATGCTGGTTTCATCCAAACCACCCTCATTTACACAACTACCTGGATACCTATTGGCCTAGGATACCTAGATACCTAGTACTTGACTACCATGCCAACTACTCTGATAGATACCTATGTTCCCAATTTTCTCTCTAGACATATCACTAAATTCTTCAAACAAATAAGAATTTAGGCATGTAAGAATGTAAGACAGTGTCATGATTTGAACCTGGAATGGTGCTCTCCTCACAGGCTGAAGGCTTGGTACCAGCTGGTAGCACTGCTGGAAGTAGTGGAAACTCAGGAGGTAGGCCTATTGGAGGGAAGCAGTCCATCCCTCTGAGTAGTGCATTTAGCTCTTCCTGTGTTCTGTCAGCCTGTCCTTGCCCCCTTCTATTCTCGCTCTTTCTCAGCCTTCATGAGTAAGAGCAGCTCCACTGTACCTATGCTCCCTGTCATGAGGTCTATAGGAATGGAGCCAGAATGCTGGAATGAGTTCTCTGAAACTGTTAACCAAAGTAAATATTTTGCTTTCATTTTCTCAGGCATTTTTTTCATAATGATAAAAAGTGAACATAAACTCTTGTCATATAGCAATATAAAGATTAGACAGGGTTATTACAATGCCAAGCAAAACGTAATGGGAAAGAGCTACTGAGGAGCACGGTATGAATCCCAGCACAGATCTTCCTTTCTGGTCTGCTCTCATGTAACACTGGATGACAGCCACAGTCTCTTGTGACACTGCCACCTGGCACCTGATTTCTTAGGTAGAATTTACTTAGAAGTCTGATTCAATTTATTAAAATAGTATGTTTTCTTTTAAATAACTCTGGGAAAGCATCTTTTCAGGTCCCTCCATGTTTTTATTTTTGACACACTAAATTCCTCTCAGACAGTCAAATTTTAAAGGCTTCTTTTGATAGAACAAAAACAAAGCTGGACGAAAGTAACAACATATGTCAGTTTAGAAAATGACTTACTAAAATTTGCTACAGATATTTAAATAGGCCCATTACCACTGTCTACCTTTTACTGTAGCCCAAAACAAATGGAGGTATAAGGAAAAGTTAAGAGGTTTCTAGTTTTCCAATGAAACTTTGAAAATTTTAAAAAAAGAGGGACAAATGTTAATTATTCATTTATCTTTCACAACCTAATTTGAAAATGAACATATCTAATTGACTATCTAATGATAACCTCTGAAAGGCACATCCACTAACTCGGAAGCATCTAAGGCTACTGTGCCCAAATTGCTGATTACTGGAATTTACTTAGGAGGCTGAAACATTGGACATTTTCTACTCAGTACAGGTCTGGTAATCCGTATTTTTAAAAACTACTCTAAGTACTATGATAATCAAGGACTCAAATCCATATTCTAAGGTGCAAGTGAGAGCCTGACACAAAATCACACTGTAAGTGCTTATGAAATAAACAGAAAAATTTTCTGAAGGGCTATCAACATAGCTGTTAAAGTACTCACCTACTAAGAGTAAGGGTTCAATCCCCAGAACCACAGGAGAATGGAAACATACATATATATGAATATATAGTCATACATGCATACATACTTCTTATTTCAGTTCAGAAGCTAGCTGAAAAACTGTTTCTTCTTAACTCAGAAATTTCAAAAGAAAAATTTAAACAGATTATCAGAAGCCAAATATAGATATCTCAGTTTCAAGGAAAAAAAATTGGCATTGAATTTTCTCTTTTTATCAACAATACTTTATGAAATAAACCTTCCTAGGTGTGGTATTAAATAAATCTCCAGTCACCTCTGGAACTCCTGCCATTCCTGCTATTAAAACATCTGGGTGGGGACTAGGGAGAGGGTCCAGACAGTACAGTGCTTGTTCTGCAAGCATGAAGACCTGAGCTCCATCCTCAGCGTCCACATGAGAGCCAGACGTGGTGGTCTGCAACTGTAAGACAGTGCTGGAGAGGCAGAAACACAAAGATCCCTGAGGCTTGTTGGCCAGTCAGTCTGTCAGAATCAGTTAATTCCAGATTCACTCAAAAAATATAATGGTAAGGGACTAACAAAAATAACGGTCAAACTTTGACCTTCATATGTACACATACCCAAGTGTGAGTAAACCCACATATAAACGCATGTGCACGCCCCCCCCCGAGTGTGTGTGTGTGTGTGTGTGTGTGTGAGAGAGAGAGAGAGAGAGAGAGAGAGAGAGAGAGAGAGAGAGAGAGAGAGAAGAGAGAGAGTCAGGTGAGGTAGCTCCTGTTTGCAATCCCAGCACTTAAGAGGCAGAGGCAGCTTCCCCACCATGTTGTAAGGATCTCATTAGCCGTAAGCCAGAATAAATCCTTCTTTCTTAAACTGCACAGGTCAGGTATTTTCCCAGCAGTGAGAAATGTGTGTGTTGGCTCACTGTTCTTTGAGAGCAAAAACTCCCTGCAATGAGTATATGTTCAAATAACATCAACGAGCCGGGCGGTGGTGGCGCACGCCTTTAATCCCAGCACTTTGGAGGCAGAGGCAGGTGGATCTCTGTGAGTTCAAGACCAGCCTGGTCTACAAGAGCTAGTTCCAGGACAGGCTCCAAAAACACAGAGAAACCCTGTCTTGAAAAAGCAAATAAATAAATAAATAAATAAATAAATAAATAAATAAATAAATAAATAAATAACATCAACGTACCTGCAACACCAAGTCCTCACTAAGAGTCGGCATTACTTTATTTTTATTCTTTTGCACTTCTGAGTCCTTTTTGGAAAGGAATTTGAGCCCAAGCTGGATCTCAGGAGAAGGCATGCCTATAACAAAATATAATTAATCAATCACTTCCACTAATTTTCTTATTCTACTTTTAGATGAATTAAGAATATTACAAATATGGTAAAATATCATTTCACAAGGGACTAATGCTATATATTATTAAATGGCAAAGTAAATGTTTAGCATAAGTGAGGCCTGGGTTCACAGTCCAAAAGATTATGTAACATGGTTTCTTAACTGTGATTTTCATATGTCAATAGTGATTATTATTTCTTAGTAGGTGGTCATGCTGCACTGAACATAACAATGCTTGATTATTTCTTGGCCTCGGGTTGAAGGAATGCAATGAGTATGTAGAGAAAATTTTATATCCTAGAACTGGGGAAATGTCTTGATGGATAAAGAGCTTTTTGTCATTTTGTTAAAGCAGCCCAAGCTAAGACACACCTTGTCATTCAGCATAAAAAGTTGCCTCAGAGCCGGGCGGTGGTGGCGCACGCCTTTAATCCCAGCACTCGGGAGGCAGAGACAGGCGGATCTCTGTGAGTTCGAGACCAGCCTGGTCTACAAGAGCTAGTTCCAGGACAGGCTCCAAAACCACAGAGAAACCCTGTCTCAAAAAACCAAAAAAAAAAAAAAAGTTGCCTCAGAAGTAATTACATGATTTCTCACAAATGCACTAAGATCTTAATATACTAATATATTAATGACACAGAAATAATCACACATGTTAATTTGCATACATGCACATAGAAATTTGATATATTATAGCCCACAGTAAGATGGCTTAGTGGGTAAAATTGTACCCTGCCAAGGTCCACACCGAAGTTCAACCCTTAGGGCAGACACGGTGGAAGGAGAGAGCCAGCTCTCACACTTGTCCTGACACACAGCAACTTATACATTAATTTAATAGTGCTTTAAACAGAATAAAATGGAATACTCAGTACATCAT
Source organism: Chionomys nivalis (assembly GCF_950005125.1). Lineage (NCBI taxonomy): Eukaryota > Metazoa > Chordata > Mammalia > Rodentia > Cricetidae > Chionomys > Chionomys nivalis. Next base: position 48,646,729 of record NC_080100.1, read on the forward strand.
ATTGGGACAATTAGTTTATTACTTGAAAAAAAATAAAATTAGAACTCTTCTTTTTCCCATATGCAAAAATACTCTACCTATACTAAGCATAGAAGAACGGAAGCAGGCTAGAGATACGGCTCAGCCAGTAGAGCACTTATTCACTCGAACAGCACACGGACTTGAGTTTGTCCCTAAAACACATGTCAAAATGCTGACAACCCCAGCACTGCAGAGGTAGAGACAAGATGGTCTCTGGGCTTACTAGACAGCCAGTTTAGCCAATAAGTGAGATCCAGGCTAATGAGAGATCCAGTCTGAAATGCACACAGCATTTCATAAATGAGAACCAAGGCTATCCTCCAATATATATGGGCATATGTATATGTACACACAAACACACACAGAGGCACAAATAAATAAAGTTTAAAAAAGAGATACCACAGCATATCACTCAGCCTGTGTAAAAACTCACTTCAAAACTGATTAAATATCTCAATGTAGGACCTAAAACTGAAATTTCTAGAAAAAAAATACTTCAAGATATAGGCATAAGAAGTAATTTGTCTAGAAAGGACACAAACAGCACAAGAAATAAAATCAAAAATAGTCAAACAAGATTACATGAAAAATAAAAAGCTTCTGACAATCAAAGGAAACAATGACCATCATGTGAAGACCACCTAGAGACTAGGAAAAACATTTCTGCCACATATCAGATATGAGACTGATAGCTAGAGTATATAAAGTATATTCAAACACCAAGAAAAATCATCTAATTAGATATGGTGACAGATGCCTTTAAACTCAGGACTTAGGAGGGAGAGGCAGGTGGATTTCTGTTATTAGATTTCAGCCAGCCTGGTTTACAGAGTGAGTTCCAAGATAGCCAGAGCTACACAGTGAAGCCCTGTCTCAAAAAAACAAAAAAAGTACTGATGAACTGAATAAGACAATTCTCAATAGAACAAACATAGAGAGCCAATAAATATTTGAAAAAATGTTCAACATCTTTAGCTGTCATAGACATGCAAATTAAAACTGCTGAGTTCCATCTCACCCTAGTTGTAATAATATCATCAAGAAAGCAAATGTCAAATACTGGTGAGAATCTGAAAAAAAGGAACCCTTATAAACTACTGGTGGTAATGTAAACTTTTAGTCACCATGGATGTTCCTTAAAAAATAAAAGTAGAAGCCGGGCAGTGGTGGCACACGCCTTTAATCCCAGCACTCAGGAGGCAGAGGCAGGTGGAGTTATGTGAGTTCAAGGCCAGCCTGGTCTACAGAGTGAGTTCCAGGACAGGAAGCAAAGCTACAGAGAAACCCTGTCTCATAAAACAAACAAACAAACAAACAAACAAACAAATGTAGAACTACTATATGACACAATTATCACACTCCTAAGCATATACTCAAAGGACTCTATGTCAACAAAGCATAGAGTTACTTACACATTCATACTTACCTCTGCCCTACTAACAACAGTCAGGAGTAGAAACAGCCTCCATGTCCGTCAACAGATGAAGAAAATGCGGTGCATACACAATGCAATGTCATGAATTCATAAATAAAAATCAAATTTTGGCATTTGCAGGAAAAATTAAAGGAAATAGAATCATGATAAAAAAAAAAGACACAGAAAGAAAGTCCTCAGCAGGTATAAGTTTTCTCAAAATGGAGGGATCCATCACAGGCTGCCTGAGGAAAAGCTTTAAACACCCCACCCCCCCGGCTCCTGAAGACTAGCTGTGGGAATCAAGTCTGATCCTGCTTAGAAACCTTCCTTAGCTCAACCTGGACTGGGACTACTTCTGATACCCCATTGACCATTAACAATGAATTGCCTAAAGGCATCCCTAAGACCCCAAGGCCCATACAGTTGATCAAACATGTGAAAAGTTGGGGGCAAGAGGAAACATACCTCCAACACTCAGTAAACAGAGAAACTAGATTCTCATACCAAGAAACATTACCAATGACCTAATTCCCATTGCAAATGCAAAAAGTACGAATAAACAAAAATATAGTTCTCCTCCGAAAATGATTCTCTCACAGTAATGTCCCCAAAGAAAAGTGACTTAGATGACATACAAGAAAATGATTTCAAAATAGCAATAATAAGCAAGATCAAATAAATGCTGGAAAGAAAACATAAATAGATAAATAACAAAATCAACTCAATATATGAAAATGAAATTTAAAAAACAACAAAGAAAAGCCAAAATAAAATAAAACTTGAAGTAAAAAATTAGGAAATTCAAACAAAAATTAAAAAGTAAAGATTCACTGGATACATCAGATCAAACAGAAGAAAGAACATCAGGTCTTGAAGACAAGTAGAGGAACTGGATTAGAGAGAATGCTGAATTACACAGACAGACAGACAGACAGACAGACACACACACACAATCCACCTGAGAATGAAACTTGCAGGAAGTCAGGAACACTATAAAAAGACCAAATCTATGAATAATAGAAAAAGAAGAATGGAATAAGGGGCTGAGATCAAATGCACAGAAAATATTTTCAACAAAACATAAACTTCCTTACTATAAGGAAAAGAAATGCCCATCGAAGTCCAAGGGGCATACAGAATACCTAACAGAACCAGGAAACAAACTCTCCACATCATATCAAAACACTAAGTGGAGGCTGGAGAGATGGCTCAGAGGCTAAGAGCACTGGGTGTTCTTCCAAAAGACCTGGGTTCAATTCCCAACAACCAAATGATAGCTTACATTTGGTGAGTTCTTCTGGTGTGCAGGTATACATACATACACAATAAATAAATAAATCTTAAAAAAAAAAAACCACTAAGTGACAGAACAAAGAAAAGATACTGAAAGCACCAAGAGAGGAAGCTCAGGTCCCATAGAAAGACAGGCCCATCAGAATTAACAACTGATTTTTCAATGGAGACTGAAAGCCTGAAGGAATTGGACCAATGTTCTACAAGTTATTAAAGAGCACAAATATAACCGAGAAAAACTTCTGGTCATAGTGGAAGGAAAATGAAAATTTTCAAGATTTTACAAAAACTATGACCACCATAGGATACAGAAAGGAATGCTTAGACCTGAAGATCATATAGAGCATGCTCAGGAAGACACAGGAAACAACATTTCCAGAACACGGAATCAAAGCGGTTTAACAAGGGTAACAAACATCAGGAATAACACACGCGGCTCAATAACGCTTAATATCAACGGTCTCAATCCCCCAACACACAAAGACTAACAGATTAGATCAGAAAACAAGATCTAGTAAATTTTTGGGTTTTTGTTGTTGTTGTTGTTGTTGTTGTTGTTGTTTTCAAGACAAGGTTTCTCTCTAGCTTTGGTGCCTGTCCTGAATTTTGCAGGCAAATGGATGGAGCTAGAAAACATCATTTTGAGTGAGGTAACCCAGACAAAGAAAAACAATTATCATATGTACTTACTCATAAGTGGTTTTCAAACATAAAGAAAACAAAATAAGCCTACAAATCACAATCCCTGAGAACCTAGACAACAATGAGGACCCTAAAAGAGACATACATAGATCTAATCTACATGGGAAGTAGAAAAAGACAAGACCTCCTGAGTAAATTTGGAGCATGGGGTTCTTTGGAGAGGGTTGAAGGTGAGTGGAGAGGCAGGGAGGAGAGCAGAGAAAAATGTAGAGCTCAATAAAAATCAATAAGATTTTTTAAAAAAAGAAAAGATGGGAGAGACACTCTATACTCATTACAAGGAAAACAGCAGGATATTAGAACCCTAAACATATATGCACCAAACAGGATCACTCAATTACATAAGAGAAACCCTATTAGACCTAAGGCCACAGACCGATTACAGCACAGTGAGAGTGGGTGATTTCAATACTCTGACCTTCACCAAGGACAAGTAATTTGGAAAAAAACCTAAATAGAACTCTGTAGTTAAATCACATCATAAATCAAACAGACCTAACAGGTATTTACAGGACACTTAACACTAAAGAACACACATTCTTCTCAGCAGCCCAAGGAACTTTCTCTAAAACGGACCACATGCTGGGACACACGAGTCTCAACAGGAGGATTCCCTGGTTACAAGCAGTCTACCTTGATAAGTTCCAGGAAAAAAAAGGTGAATGCCTGAGAGATGACACATGAAGTGTCCTTCCAAATACATGCACATACATAAGCATGTATACTCAAACACACATGTATATCTCTACACACACATACACATGTCTTAGTGATGAGAGATTAAGAACTTTAATAACATATACGTATGAAAATGCCATAAAGGAATTCATTACTCTGTGTGTTAAGTTGGGAGCATAGACCCCATCCCCTGTATCTATCCTAGCTCCCAGGCCTGAGAGTTGTATTGGTCTGGACTCCAAATCCCTGCATGCCAGGTCCTGACCCCTCGCCGGGGGGCTCAGGACCACTCCCACAGAGTATTTAAGTAAACTCCCAAAAGAGGATCACATGGTCCCTTTTCTTTCCTCCTGGTGGTCATGTTTTGCAGCCTCCTGGTTCCCCCTGGAATCCCATTAAACCTGGATATTTCTTAAGGATATTTCTTAATTTGGTTTGTTTTGATTTGGCTTGATTGGGAATTTGTATCGACAGAGAGCTCGTGTTAGGAAAATTCCTAACACTGTGTTCTAAGCTTTAAAAATAAATAATAAACCATGGAAAAATTTAAATGTTATTTTGTACTCTTACAAGCTTTTAAAAATAGTTTTTAGAGTGAAGCTGGAGATGAGAAGATGATGAGGAGAGCAGTCCAGGTCCACTCCAGTGCTGTGGACTCTTTCTAGGAGCCCTGCATGGCCTCTGGGAGCTACAGTTCCCACTGCTATTCCCATTCCAGATCTTAAGGGATCTTGGGATCTGTTATAAATCTATGTAAGAAGTTGTGCAACATTAATGAAGAAGAGTAATATAAAATAAGGAGTTAACAGAATGATAATACTTGGGACACTGACAACATCTAGTAAAAGGCTTTTCTCACCTTTCCACATTCCATTTTCACCAGAATGAAGACAGAACTCAGATTTAAAAGACGTGTCTCGATTCAAGAGCAACCTTTCAAATGCAAAACAGAAAATACAGATTAATAAACTATTTCCAAATATAATAATATTTTAATTATCATTTTTAGTAAAACTTAGATTGTTAAAATTCTTTTATACTACCATAAATATTTAATTTCAAACTACTAATTCAGAAACATTAACTTTAAAATAGAATTCATCCAAGAAGAAAAATGCTCACTAGTCATATTAATTTTTACTATTTTGTCATTATGTTTGATTTAGGGGTACAAGAAACAGAATACTAATAGTACTTAATTGTCTTAGTTAGGATTATCTTAGTTCTTGCTGTGATAAAACAGCATAACCCAATGCAGTCTTGTAAGAAAGGATTTATTTCAGCTTGTACTTCCACATCATAGTCCATGGTCAAAGGAAGTCAGGGCAGGAACTCAAGAAAGACAAGACCCTGGAAGCAAAAATGGAAGCAGTGACCACCGAGGAGTGCTGCTTACTGGCTTGCTGCCCATGATTTGCTTTCTTATACTATCCAGCAGCACGTACCCAGGCCTAGTGCTGCACAGAGGACTAGGCTCTCCTAGTCTTCTACGGGTGCGTGCACATCAATGCACACATGCACATACACAAACGCTTTTTTTTTTAAAAAAGAAGTGCCATTTCAAACCAGTAAGCACCAAAGGAGAGTTTTCAAAAAGATTCTTGGGACAAGAAAAAAAATATGAAGGACTTTTTCATTCCTGTAATCGAATCAAATTCCTTTTAACTATATGACAAACTTCAAAAAAGTCAATCACCAAAAATCATAGCTACTATGTTATGGCTCACACTTGTAATCCCAGCACTTGAGAGACTAATGTAGGCAGAGCCCTGAGAGGTCTGAGTTAGCCTGGGCTATGCAGTGAGTTATAGGCCAGTCTGAAATAACAGTGAGACCCTGTTTTTAAAAACCAAATTCATAGTTGGGTGGTGGTGGCACATACCTTTAATTTCAGCACTCAGGAGGCAGAGGCAGGCAGATCTCTGTGAGTTCAAGAGCCACCCTGGTCTATAGAGCTAGTTCCAGGACAGGTTCCAAAGCTACAGAGAAACCCTGTCTCAAAAAACAAAACAAAACAAAACAAAAAAACCAAAATCACAAATACTCCATGTATGAGGTATCTAAAAATGAACTATAACTTAATATTAGAAAGATGAGACACTGAAAAGTATTAGCCATTAAAAAGGGAAGGAATTTAACAGACTGAACGAAAACACAATTTTTCAGGTTAAAATCTTATTGGATAATTAAAACAAATTTTCACTGGTTATTAAAAGTATAATGAATTTTTATTACAATAAAGGTTTTAATTTATATGTATAAAAACTTTAGCAATCAAGTTCTAACATCATATTGAGCTTTTAATTCAGTTAAAAATATCTAATTAAAACATGCTTTCAACATAATGGCCCCAAAACAGTGTTTGACAACATTCTGTCTTCATCAGAGGTAGAACCCTATTTTGGCGTATATCTCAATCAAAACAGTTATTTCTGTGAGCTATTTATTTCTATGTCTGTAAGCCTATGTCTCCTATGCTTTCTTTCTTGCTCCAACCTTCCCTCAGGTTATCTTAATCACCACATGAATACAGTGCTAGCGTGTCCTACCTTTCAGGCTAGTTATGTAAAGTGAGGCATTCAATATACATAATGCAAGCGCTAGGGGGCTAATGCCGGAGCACCTTATGCTCAAGGCCAGCATATGGAACACAGAAACACCTTGTTGTTTTATTTAAAGTAAGGGGTGTAAATAAACCTAAAGATACAGTATGAAAAACTATATAGTCTGATTCTCCAGGAGAAAAAAAATTGACAGAAGTTCAGAGATTTGAGAAATCATATGTCAAGATCAAATGCACATCAAAAAGAGAGTGATAGAAAAGATACTGGAGCTGGCAAAATAGCTCAGCAAGTCAAAGTGTCAGCAACATAAGCCCGCCGACCCTGAATTCCATCTCCAGAACCCAAGTAAAGGCACAAGGGAAAGATGAACTCCAAGAATTGTCCTCCAGTTCCATACATCTGCCACAGCACATGCACCCACACAGATATCATTCACACACATACATATACAATGACTTTAAAAAGGAAATTGGATTAGGATAGGAAAAGACTATTTAAAGAAACCATGATATGTAGAAGGAGCAGCGGGCTGCGTTCCTGCCGCCTGGCCGCCTGGCTAGTTTATGCCCCGAAATAACAACACACAAATTGTATTCTTTTAAACACTGCTTGGCCCATTAGCTCTAGCCTCTTACTGGCTAACTCTCACATCTTGATTAACCCATTTCTATTAATGTATGTAGCACCACGAGGTGGTGGCTTACAGGGAAGGATCTTAACCTGCATCCATCTTGGAGAGGAGAGCTATAGTGTCTGCCTCACTTCCCTTCTTCCCAGCATTCTGTTCTGTTTACTCCGCCTACCTAATTTTCTGTCCTATCAGGCCAAGTGGTTTTCTTTATTAATTAACCAATGAAAGCAACAGATAGATAGAAGACCCTCCCACATCAATGATAGAGAAAACTTTCTAAATAGACTGCATTTACATCTTCAAGAAGCCTGGATGACTGAAAACAAATAAACAGAAAATATCATTCCAGACACATCATAATGATACTGCTGAGAATCCAAGATAAGAAAAAGGATGGGAGATGAAAACATAGTTCATGTTAGAGAACAATAATCCAAAGAGATGGAGGCAACGCAGCCAGTTAAGGGACAACACAAGCCACTTTTCAGGATGGCAGATTATGAAACTCCATGCATTTATTAAAATATTCCCTGTGTTCCAACAAGAGTAAATACTACTTGTGTATACATTTTAAAAATGAGAGTGATGGTGCACATATATAATCTCAGTAGAACCATTGTGAACTTAAGGCTAGCCTGGGCTATATAGTGAGACCCTAGAAGATGAATGAAGAAGAAGGGAGGGGAGAAAGAGGGAGGAGAAGCAGCAGCAGCAATCTGGATATTATTCGTTACAGCCTTCACTCAGTGCCCCCACACCTCATCAGTCAGCATCTCCTACCAAACGTGTGCTGAGATTTTACAAAGGTGTACTATTCCAGCCATCCCCACTACACTACCTGGTCTCTCTCTCATCATCCCAGTCTGTAACTGGTCCTAAACCTAAGCTCTCTAACTCACTTAGCAGAAGGGAGTCCTTGCTTCATTAGTAATGAAGGGACAAAACCAATTCCATTTTGTGCTAGGCCCCAAGGTAGATATCAGGAGAGTGGGAAGTTCCCTAGACTGCAGCTCAGCTGCTCTGGGGTTGTTTATCAGCAGAGTGGAGAATCCCCTAACTGGAGTGAATCAGAGAATCACCCGTACCCTTTATACCAAAAACAATAGATCTGTGGTTTTCTGCCTTTATAAACCCTATCTAAGAATGGTGGAGCACCTCCTCTGGCCCCTGATGCATCAGTGTGTGAGAGAGGTGCCTATCGTGATTTGTACTACAGGATTAAACCTTGCTTTTTGCATTTCAGTGAGTCTGTATCTCTGGTGGTCTTCTTGGGGTCTCTGCGACTCGGGCACTACATTTGGGGGCTTGTCCCAGGTTCCCCAGAGACCCAAGATCCCAAAGGTTTAAGTCAGCTGGAGGGGTGAGTTACAGAGCTTTCCCTGTCTTTTATTTGTCTGTAACCTTTGATTTCAGAAGTGGCCACATTCAGCACAAAAGGCAGAGTTAATAGCCCTTCCAAAGGCCTTACAGATGGGGAAAGACAAAAAGCTAAACATCTACACAGACAGCAGGTATGCCTTTGCCACAGCCCACATCCACGGGACTGTCTACCAGGAGAGGGGGTTGCTAACAGCAGAAGGAAAAACTATTAAAAACAAACAGGAGATTCTGGATCTCCTACAAGCATTGCAGGGGCCCACAAAGTTGGCAATAATACACTGCCCCAACACCAAAAAGGCTCCGGAACAATACAACTGGGAAACAACCTGGCCGATAAAACAGTAAAAGAGGTGGCTTCAGCCCCCAGGGCTAGGGTGACTTTAACTGACCCAGGAGCCAGGGGCCTGCCACAGATCCCCAAGTCCACACCTGAAGATCTAGCCTGGATACACACTCTCCCCATGGTCAGCGAATAGAGGAATGGTGGAAAACTGCCGATGGGCGAGTATCCTGCCCCAAAGACTGGGACATGAGATACTGAAAAAAATACACCACTCCTCATACTTGGGAACACGTAGAATGCAGGACCTATTGTGAAGGGTTCAGGTCAAAATTCAAGATGGTAGCCAGATTATTGAACAGATAGTGACACAAAGCCAGGCATGCCAGCTGACAAATGTGGTGAGCACCCCCTCCAACCTAGGAGCACGTCAGTGGGGAACTCAACCAGGTACGTACTGGGATGTAGACGTTACTGAAATCAAACCTGGAAAATTTGGATACAAATATCTCTTAGTGTTTATAGACATTTTTTCAGGATGGACTGAAGCGTACCCCACCAAGCACAAAACAGCCACGGTGGTGGCGAAGAAGCTGATTGAAGAAATCTTGCTTAGGCATGGGTTACCAGTCATGACAGGGTCAGACAATGGCCCTGCCTACATCTCTCAGGTAAGCCAGGGACTCGCCGCTGCACTGGGGACTGATTGGAAACTTCATTGTGCATAGAGACCCCAGAGCTCAGGGCAGGTAGAGAGGATGAATAGAACAGTAAAAGAGACCTTGACTAAACTGGCCTTGGAGACTGGCACTGACTGGGCAACTCTCCGTCCCTTTGCCCTTTTTAGAGTCAGAAATGCCCCTATCAAATGGGTCTGACTCCTTTTGAAATTATGTATGGGCAACCTCCCCCCTGTGATTCCTAGCTTACAAACTGACCTGATTGCTGACTTGGATGATCAGGACTTGTTCAACGCCATCCAGCGGCTCCAAGTGTTCATAAAATCATATGGCCTAAGCTTAGGGCGATTTATGAACCCACCTCTGTTCCAACCCCTCATAAATTCCGGCCTGGAGACTGGGGTTTTATCCGGAGGCATCACCCAAAATTGCTGGAGTCAAGATAGAATGGGCCCTACGTGGTTGTTCTGACAACACCAATAGCCTTCAAGGTGGACGGCATTGCCTTTTGGGTCCATTATTCACATGCCCACCCAGTGATCCCTTCGCCCTACAAGAGGACTATCGAAGCGAGACCTGGGAGGCATCCAAACACCCCACAAACCCCCTAAGGTCTGGCTCAAGCATCGTTCCTGATCCTGTTGATGTTGATGCTGGTTCTCTCTGCTCCTGCTAAAGAAGTCAACCCCCACGTACCTTTTAAACTGACTTGGGTTCTTGAGGATGGAGAATCATACAAAACTCTGTACCTGTGTGGCCCCACTGAACACCTGGTGGCCTGACCTAGATTTCTGCTTTCGTGACCTGAACCACATCTATAGAGCAGCAGGCTAGGCGGAGGCCAGGAAGTATGGTTTTTAGATGTGCCCAGGTCACATCAGGAATAGAAACAGTGCATAGGCCTAGAATCCTCCTTCTGCAAAAGTTGGGACTGTGTCACCTCTAATGATGGGGAATGGAGATGGGCTGTAAGCAGACCAGAATTAGCCACTTTTAAATATGTAAGACCAATCTGGTATACACCCCCCTCTTCCTCAGCCTGACAAACCCTGCAGGACAGGTGACCTAGACCAGATAAGATTACTTTCACTGATGAAGAAGGATGGGACACATGACGGTCATCAGGCCTACTCTGGAGTGTAATATACTACAGATATGGGGGACATGCCCCGACCACCCTTGTAATTCGACTTAAGATAGAGCTGATAAAACGAGCAATAATAAGCCCCAATAAGGCACTGAACCCAAATCCTACTCCCTCACCCACAAAGAGACTGGTGCCCCAGCACCAGCTCTAACCACACTTTCACCTAAAACACGGGCCCCAGATGCTTTAGCTATCACCAAGCCTTCAGCGCCAGAACAGCATCCCCTCCTGGAGCTTCTGACCAAGACTTATGTGGTTCTAAACTCCTCACGGCCGACCCTAACCAACTCTTGTTGGCTCTGTTAAGACGTGGCTTCCCCTTATTATGAGGGAATTGCTGTCCAGGGCCTTATTCGAGAACCGGTGAAGTCTGATGAATGTCACTGATATTCACAACACACTCTAACCCTGGAACAAGTAACAGACAAGGGCTTTGCATAGGTAAAGTCCCCACTGCCAAGCTTTTCTTTGCAATTCAACTCATCCCCCTCACAACAGCTGCAGAGCACCTAATCCCCACAATGACACTTGGTGGGCATGCTCCTCTAGGTTAACTCCTTGTGTACACACTATAGTTCTAAAGGACTCCAACGGATACTGTGTCCTCATCAGACTGGTACCCCAGCTCCTTTATCATGACTACCAAGGTTTCCTAGATAGAGTGGGGCAGGATGCTGGTCTGACTAGAATAAAAAGGGAGCCCATGAGCACCCTTACACTCAGTATCCTCCTGGGGGCAAGCCTTGCAGGGCTGGGGACAGGAACTGCCTCTCTTCTGTCCCAAAGTGAACAGTACTCTGCTTTGAGAGAAGCTATATATGCTGACACAGAACGCCTAGAGACCTCAGCCTCCCACTCACAGGACTCCCTCTCCTCACCAGCTGAAATGGTTTTACAAAACAGAAGGGGACTGGACCTAATCCTTTTACAACAGGAAGGACTGTGTGCAGCCCTGGAAGAAGAATGTTGTTTCTATGTAGACCATTTGAAACTTCTAAGGGATACCATGGCCAATGTGTGGGAGGGACTTAAAAAGAGAAAGAGAGAAAGGGAAGCCAACCGAGGATGGTTTAAACCCTGGTTAACTACTTTCATCTCTACTCTGACAGGACCCCTGGTTATCTTGCTGTTACTGCTGACTTTCAGACCATGTACACTCAATAGGCTAGTCCAATTTATGAAGGGAAGATTGGGGACCATCCAACTTATGGTGCAGCACTCTCAGAACCATAGACTCCTCAGGACAGAAGATACCAATGAGCTAACTATAAGAGACCCATGTTTGGGTCAATCTACAAGAAGGGGGTGGGGAAGAAGGGACAAAACCAACTCCATTTTGTGCTAGGCCCCAAGGTATATAGCAGCAGAGCGGGAAGTTCCCTAGACTGGAACCAATCAGAGAATCACCTGTACCCTTTATGCCCATAACAATGGATTTGTGGTTTTCTGCCTTTATAAACCCTGCCTAAGATCGGTGGGCCACCTCCTCTGGCCCCTGCTGCGTCGGTGTGCGAGATGAGGAGCCTATCACAATTTGTACCACAGAATTAAACCTTGTTTTTTGTATTTTGGTGAGTCTGAGTCTCTGGTGGTCTTCTTGGAGTCTCCATGACTCGGGCACTACAGTAAGAGCTTTAAATGGACACACATTATAAACACAGGATCTTAACCTACAACCTCAAGTCCTGAACTGGAATCTATAGTTGGTTTTTCTTACTCTTTTCTCTTTGGCGCTTTGGGGAGCCTGCCACCCAGCTCCCAAATAAATCACACTGAGGCTTTTAGGAATGCCGGGCCTTAGCTTGACTTATTTCTAGCCAACTTTTCTTAACTTATATTATCCTGTCTACCTTTTGCCTCTGGGCTTTTATCTTTATCCTAAATACCTTTCATTACTTCTTACTAAGGGGCTTGCTGTATAGCTGGACCCTGGAGGTCTCCTCCTCTCAAGCCTAGATCTCTCTTCTTCCCAGATTTCTCTTATTTATTCTGTGCCTGCCAGCCTAGCCGATCCTTTCTCCTGCCTTGCTATTAGCCGATCAGCTCTTTATTAGACCAATCGGGTGTTTTAGACAGGCAAAGTAGCACAACTTCACAGAGTTAAACAGATGCAACATAAAAGAAACCAAAACTCCTTTGTATCACTACAGGAATCTACAATTTAACAGGATCCAGGTGACTCAAAAGCACATGAAAATGTAAAGCCCTAGTCTAAAGCATGCAGGGTAAACAGAAATCTGACTAGGATACTCCTCCACTTAAAACTGCGAAAGCATCCTACCAAGGTTAACCTCACCTGGATCCCCTCTTATCACTCCACGCCCATTCCACAATTCTGAAAGACATAACTGCCTATATATCCCAAAATGCATAACTCGATGCTATGTTCCACCTCTCTACACCTACATCCCTTGGCTTCCTTACCCAGGAGTACCTTTTCCTCACATGGCAAACTCCTATGTCACCTTCAAGCTTCTACTCAGAAGTCAACCGTAGTAAACTCTGATAAACAGCTACATTGCCTGAGGTAGGAGTTCCTCTGGCCTGCTAAACCCACACACTTAGACTCCACACATTATTATCAAGTTAGCTGTTCAAATGGTTCTCCAGGCCTAGTTTTCTCAAAGGCAGTGGCCTCATTTTTTTTCCGACCTTTTTTTTCCTGCACCTAACACTGAGGATATGTTCCAGAAAGGTTCTGATAAGCTGAAATACTTTTTTATTCTTTTTTTAAAAAAATTATTTCTATTTTTTATGCGCGTTGGTGTTTTGCCTGCATGTATGTCTCCATGAGGGTGTCGGGTTTCCTAGAACTAGCCTTACAGTCGTGAGCTGCTATGTGGGTGCTGGGAATTGAACCTGGGTCCTCTGGTAAAGTTCTTAACCACCCACTCACTCTCCAGCCCCATACTTTCTTATTCTCATAACACGCTTCAGTTTGATACAAATCTGTTTCCCCGTTAGAGTTTTTAAAAGAAATTCTAAGAACCATCCCTTCGGCCAGAGATAAGTTCAGGTTAAGGGGTTCTTGTCCAAAGTACTTAGCCCCAGTGTAAGACAGTTTTCTTTTTTTTTTAATGCCATAAAACCACTACCATCATTTTGTTTCCAGATATTCGTAAATTCTTAACACGGTTGTCCCCCAAGGCGCTAATCTTACCCACAAGCCGCGACCTGCTGGCGGCCATTTCCACTCAAACCTATAGAAAGCCTAGCCCGACGACAGCGGTGCAAGGGTTCTAGCCCTAATGGCGGTCACCTTCTCCAGGGCAGCTCCTCATCTTCCAGTTCGTTCTCTGTCACCGACCCCTCAATCACTGTTTCATCACTGTCACACTCTGAAGCCTGGGCACCTTTCTCCATCTTCGCCCCTCACTCGAGGGTTATATTGATCTCCTCCTCTAGTTTCCCCTTATCCGCACGCCTTTTGCTTGCTTTTCGCGGTAGGGAGTTGAAAACAACAAAACTAAAGAGGAAAGCCTCTCCGGGCCGCTGATGCCAAACGCCGCACGCACAGCGTCGTCGTCGACGCACGGGCTAACCCGCGCTCGAGCTTGCGCGCGCCACCAGAGCGCAGCCGCGAGCCACAACCAGCCGCGAGCCACGCGTCAGCGTGCAATCCCAGAGGCCCGCCCCGCCCCCGCCCGAGGCTCCGCCTCTGGCTCCTAAGACACGCCCCTAACCCCCAAAGCTCCTCCCCGGCCGTCAGTCCCCGCCCCTAGCTCCCGAGGCTCCTCCCCAACTCCTAGGAGGACTGAAGCCGCTCTTCAAAGAAGGCGCTGGTCGGCGCTGAGTTTCTGGTCATTGCCAGTCCCCGAGGCTGGTTTGCTCATTTGCTAGCAATTCTGACTCAGTTCTCTACACTCCCTGCACGCCCAAGCGGCTATGGCTCCAGAACATTTTGAAGCCAGGATGTAATCTTAGACCCAGAAGGCTTTGCAGTCTTTGCAGGCTCCTTCTTAATTCCTTTGATGCAGCCTCCCTTAGTGTTGCCCTAAATAGGTAAAAGAAATGTTTATCAAAGGTTTTCAGATCCGCTAACCCAATAGATACACATTTTGTATTTTTCTCACAACTCTGTCGATTACTCTGAAATATATTATTGTACAGGAAAATAAGTATAAATGTTTTTCCCCTTTATCAAATGTTAGAATAGGGGTGCCTAGCAACACCTAGCAACACCCCAAAATTATTATTTTACCAATGAAGATCTAGGGGGTTTTAGTTCATATGATGCTTTTAAAAATGTTTTACACACATTACCGTGTGTGTGTGTGTGTGTGTGTGTGTGCATACACAAGCATATCACGGTGTGAGTGTTGGCACTCATAGGACAACGACTTGCAGGAACTGGTTCTCTCCTTCCACTGTGTGGGTCCCAGGGCCCTCAAGTTTGGCAACTTTGCCACCGCACCTCCCACTCTGAGGTGTCTTCTCACATTCCCTGTGATTCAAACTGCTCTTTGGGGTTCTGGAGTTTGAAGTTTGGGGCCTGGTGTACACTAGACAAGTGCTCTGCCCCGAGCGCCATCTCCAGTCTTGCTTTTACTTTTTCAATCAAGGTGTCTCAAAGTTCCCTGGCCTGCCCTCCATGCACTTTGGAGCCCAGGCTGGTTTCGGGTTTGACATCCTCCAGCCTCGCCCTTCTGAGTGGTTGGGATTACAAGCCCGCACCACAGGGCCCAGCTTTATTTGAAGGTTTTAAACTCAAACTACAGTTATACAACACACGAGGACTTTTCAGCCAACAAAGACTATGATTGCCTGGTCATGTCCAAAGTCTTGGGTTGTGTAAGCACGATCACTGATGTTAGCACAAAATAAAGTTCAGAGTCTCAGTGCAGGGCAGAGAAGAGCGAACCGGAGAGAGTCTGTACAAGACCCTGCTGCCTTCTTGTTCTTCAAGCTGCAAGCTGAGTCAGGGGACTGAACCCTCCAAGGAATCCCAAGAGTTTCGGAGATGACAGAAATCAGACACTCGGTGTCTGAGAAGAACTAGAACTCAGCTTTCATTTCAATTAGTTTGGATTAAAATTATTCAACGCTATTGAATGAACTACATCAAATATATAAAAGCTGGTATTCTCAATGATAATTGGTCACTCTTAGAAATTGCTGAAATCTGTTTATTATAAAATTAATAAAGAGAGAAATAAAACATTTATCCTGCTTTTCCTATCAAATCTATATTTTAGGATAACCGTGGTTGGTGAAAGAAAAATATTCTAATTTATAGCACTATATAATATTTATATTTTTCTCTTTTTGAGAAAGGGTCTTAGGTGAAGGAAATAAAATCTGATGGTTTATTTTCAAATCTTGAAATAGTGTATGTCCAGCTACAAATGAACAGAAAACACTAGACTCTTGGAAATGTCTGCTAGTTTAGCTATACTCCCCACAAAATAAATAAATGAATAAATATACTAGAAGTTTGGAGTAGAAAATTACTAACAGCTAAGCTTGCCTGCAAGGTCATCCTCCTGATGAGCTTTAGAATAAACCGGATGTAAAATGTAGTGATGAAACCACGCATAATTTTTGTTGCAGAAAGGACATATGTAATCCACAGAGGGATAAGTAAGACCTAGATGTGTCTAACGTCATACCCTCCTGATTGCCCAGTTAATGAAGAGATGGAGCAGGGTCATGAATTCAGGATTCACAAACTATTCTTTGTGCTCACCCACTCTGCCCACCACTCTGGGATGATGTCTGTGTTGCAAAGTTGTAAGATAAAACACCTTACTTTTATGCTCTGAATATCCATGGTTCTCAAAATGAAGAGGTCTTTGTTTCTCATACTGGCCCACACACATAGCCATCCTGTGGCACATGGGGCTTAGCGTTGGAGAGATGGCTCAGTGGATAAATGCTTCCTGTGCACAAACCTAAGGACCAAATTCCAGATCCCCAGCACCCACATAAAGCCTGGTGGAGTGGCAGCTTGCCTGCAATCCCAGTGCTTAGGAGGCAGAACTAGAGGATTCTACCTGGCAAGCTGGCTAGATAGACTAGCTGAACCAGTGAGTTCCAGGTTCAGTGAGAGACCCTGCCTCAGCAAATAAAATGTTCTGTGATTGAGGAAGATACCAGTCATTAACTTATGAACATGAATACATACAAGTACACACGCACCATATGTATGCTGACAGACATGCAAACACCCAGACATCAACTTCTGACCTAACATGAACACATACAAGTACACACACACACCAACACATACACTATATATATGCTTACAGACATACAAACACACATACATATGCATTTGCAGCACACACACACACACATACACAAAACAAGCAAGAAACCCTGTCTCAAAAAAAACACCACTAAAATAAATAAAATTACTTTTTTAAAGGCTGACATTAAAAAGTAATAGAAGAGGCCATGACAAGCTGTCAAATAATTAAAGAATAAAATGCAACATTCTTATGAAGCTAATTTGAAAAGTTCGATAAATTCTCTTTGCTGGTCTGTTCAAGCAAGTAGCACTCACCAATGACCTCAATGCAGAGAAATTTGTATTTCTGTCTCTTCGCATCTTTCCACATCATTTTTCCCACTTTATAGTGATAACCAATTAAAATGTGTGTGTGTGTGTGTGTGTGTGTGTGTGTATTGAAGACACTAATGTAACTCAGGAAAGAAATGTTCATTAAAATAGCTAATGTGATGTTTATCGACTGATTTATTTAATTTGTTTGCTTGGGGGCAGGAGGACAGACTAACTCTGTGCAGAAGATGGCATGGGGAAATGAGAGTTCTCATATGCTCTTGGGAAAAGAAGAGATACATTTGATAATTTTATAATAGAATCTTAGCAATGAATCTTTCACTTGTTTACACCCTTGGCATAATCTTTCCACTCTCAGGAATTTATTTCTATATCACTATCACATTCATGCTCTCTTTAATTTTAAAAAGCTAGAAGCATCCTTAATGCCCATCAATAAAGGATTACTCAGTGGAGTGTCCTGCTGCCACGGAAGCAAATGGACCACGGCTATACACGTGAATACACATCACTGTGCTGCTTTGTGAACGAACAGCAGTGACAGCTCTGGGTCTTCACATCAAAAGGCTCAAGTGAGCGTTCCCAAGAACGGTGACTGTGCTTGGCTAACAAACACGAGTTTCAGCTTATGGATTACAGAACACATCTGTGGCTTGATTTGTGGGTTGTTTAGGAGAGTTAAGCAAATAATAGGGTGTAATAAGACCCTGCACACATAACATTCTACACTAACCTGCTATTGCGAAAAAAGCATAGTCTTTTCCATGGCTTCTTCTTATTTCGGAATGATTTATATATAAATGGAATAAACACATCTTTAGTGCTCAGCCCAGTGTGTGTATTTGAGTCATTATATATTTTTATATGTATTTCTTAGTACAACACAAATAATCCTACAGGAGAAAATGGAAGTGTTAGGTGGATAGGAAGCAGTACGCAAGAGTTATTTTTAGCCTTAAAAATAGAATTGGTCAGGCACAGGGCACACATCCATAATCCCAGTACTCAAGAGGTAGAGGCAAGGCATGGTGGTAGCACTGGAGAGATGACTCAGTTGTTAAAAGTACTTACTGCTCTCCCAGGGGACCCAAGTTCAGTTTCCAGCACCTTCATCAGGCAGTTAGTTGATTGACATGTAATTCTAGATCCTGGAGGGTTTGATGCTGCTGGCTCCCTTGCACTCCACATTCACAAGCACATCACCATGCACACACACACACAGATGCAACACACACACACACAGAGAGTTAAAAAGAAAAAAAAGAAATCTTTCTTTTAAAAAGGTAGAGAAAGCAGATCAGAAATTCAAGACCATCCCAGGATATATAGAAAATTTTCAGCCATGAATCACATGAGACTCAGTCTAAATAAAGAAGGAAGAAGAAAATTAAAACTGATATAGATAAATAATATATAATAAAACCAGCCGGATGGTGGTGGCACACGCCTTTAATTCTAGCACTCGGGAGGCAGAGGTAGGTGGATCTCTGTGAGTTCAAGGCCAGCCTGGTCTACAGAGTGAGTTCCAGGACAGCTAGGGCTACACAGGGAAACCCTGTCTCCAAAAACACCAATAAATAAATAAATAAAGCCCCCCAATTTAATAGTTTCTGGATTGATGAGATTGCCAAATGAACAACCTTCTATGTGTATAACTAAAATAACCATGTAAATATAATTAAATTAATGTAACTTTGTGTCCGCTGACAAAGAAAAAGAAACAAAACCAAAAAAGCTTAATCATAGTTTTGATGCCAGACAACGCAATGCAATAATTTTTCTTTTACAGTACAGCCATGTGTCACCCAAGGACAGGCAGTACTGAGAAATGTGCTGTTAGATGTATTTCATCACTCTGCAAACATCATAGACTGTCCTTACACAATCCAAGATGGTACAGGTCAGTCCCTTCACGTAGCCTCTTGACGCAATGAAGACTCAGCAATTAGGAGATATCTGTGGTGGCTGGCAGCTGGAGGTGCCGCCAGCAGTTCTTGGTACTCCTTTGCACGAAGGTGTACTGGGTTCTGCTTTCATCATACAAAGTTCTTTCTGGACAGCATTGTCTCGTGTCTCTCTTCTAAAGTGACCAAATGTATTAGGTGAGAGCCCATCCTACCTCCTTTAGGCTCATCTTGACTAGCTATAAACACAACAGCTCTGTTTCCCAGAGAAATTACATCTGAAGTCTCAGGAAGAACGCTATGCAAGCAGATCGCTCCTTCTTTTTAACGTGAGAGTGCTTAACCCAAAGTCAAGAAGACATTCTTCCCTCAAAAGTCATAAAGATGCTGGGTGTGGCAGGTTACACTTGAATCTCAGCACTGTGGAGGCAGAGGCTGGCAGATCTCTGTGAGGTTGAAGCCAGCCTGGTCTACATAGTGAAGCACTGTTAAAAAAAAAAAAAAAAAAAAAAAAAAAGGACAGTAACATATAATATCCTAGACTCGGATATTCACTTGTCTGACATCCACTGACTCCCACAGGGAAACTTCTAGACCTGGAGGGTCAGTCCTGACCATATGCACTACATAGGTGTGCCATTGTGTGCCTTTATATTTTGTGTTTTCACTGCATTTTTCTATATTTAGAAACACAAACACATTGCTTATAGTATTCAGTACAGTCACTGACTATACAGGTTTGGGACCTTGACATAGACTAATATAAAAATCTAGGTTGTAGCGCGGACACTCTGTCGTAGTTACACAAGGATGAAGCCACCTGCAGGTGCTTTCCTCAGACTGTGGCTCCATTATTGAGTGTCCTTCAGACTGACCCTTGAGGCACAGGCACTAAAAGCCATAAAACCAAAACTGATTCTCTAACAGAAAGCAATATCATATGAGTTTTTTTTTTTAATGGAAGGTCAGAGTTGAGACCTAGTTAATCAACTACAAGCTAGTTACACAAGTAAAGATCAAAAGGTCAATCAATGTTGGCAGGTCTTGGCTGGGACAGATAAAACACAAGCCATGCAGTTAGGATGGCTATAAACCCAGCTGTCGTGGGCATCGTGATCTGATTTGCCAGTCTCCCCTCCAACATTCATTCCACTTCTGATTTTGCCTGCTGCACTCAAGCCTTCTGCCCAGTATACACTTTCTCTAACATAACGCCAGTACTCTTAAATGGCAGACTGTCTCATTTGCCCCTTGAAAATTGAGACATCCAAAATGTATTGTACATATTTTGTTTCTTATTTCCAGTTTCTGTTCACTCTCTAACTAAACACAGACTCTGACCCCCCTCCAGCTGACCCAGTAAGTGGGGAAGACACAGCGAGGAAGGCAGGAAAGAACAAGTGTTAGATTTCAAAGGTGTTTCAAAGTCAGTTGCTACATATATTCCTTAAAGTATATATACTTATAATTAAGTAAATCATATTAAAAATAATGTCGATATGTACAAAAAACTCATTACTTTTTAGTTCTTTTGACACATTTTACTACAAAGTCAGTAGGAGAAAACCAGGAAACAGGAGATCCCAATATATAGAATACAACTGCTTTATAAATTATATATAACATATAATATGGCAGATTTTTCTAATGCTTCAATCCCTAGCTTTCCGCCTAACAAAGACTCTGTCCTTGGCCAAATTTCAGTCAGGTTTCTCAATAGTTCTATAGCTGAGTTAGTACAGTTCCTTCAAATCTCTAGTTTTTTTAAAGATCTCTGATAAACCTGCATAGCAAAACATCCCCAGTCCCGGACACCTGACCTCTCTCAACACCCGACCTAGCGGGCCCTCCATCTCCCCACAGCTATGTGCTACCACACTGACCTATATTCAGTAAGAATCCTATTGTGCCGATTGCGTCATATCCTCCTTTACTCTTGCTGCTTTAGTAATATTCTAACCACTGGCCCCTGCTATCAATTCCGACTGTCCATGCTACATGCATATCTGAGCCCAACCCATGTTCTCCACTATTAGAACCTGCAGCAAAGATTCCTGTGCCTATCAGAAAAAAGAAAAAAGTCTACACAATATTGTAGCAAATGTGATCAATGATTTTTTTTTTTTTTTTTTTTTTTTTTTTGGTTTTTCGAGACAGGGTTTCTCTGTAGCTTTGGTGCCTGTCCCGGAACTAGCTCTTGTAGACCAGGCTGGCCTCAAACTCCCAGAGATCCGCCTGCCTCTGCCTCCCGAGTGCTGGGATTAAAGGCGTGCGCCACCACCGCCCGGCAATCAATGATTTTTTAACACAGTTCACCTCCACCTGGAGATGACTTGCAATCAAATGTTACAAATGAACTTCTGAGCACCTTTCTCTTGAGGCATCCGAGTACGCCTGGGATCGGCCACTGTTTTCACGTTAGTTCTCGATAAGTGGTCTTGTAAGGATTTTGGAGACTTGACTTGCCACCAGGATCTGACATACACCTCAGTTCACGTCATCTGGGAGGATATATCTTATTCTGACGATTCTTTAATCTTTGAAACTCAGAGTGAGGACATCCACTTCCTTCTTCTCTGCTGAGGCCTGCTCACAGTTTACACCCTCTGGTCTGGATTTGCCAGGCTGCCTCCCTTTTGAACACAGCCTGTACCTAGGTCATGAGAAACATTTTTTTTTTGTCTGAACAAATCTTAACAGTGCACACTGATCATTTCCTTTGTTCTATCATCAGAGACAATGGCTTTGGACCATTCATTTTCCCAGGCGTGAATCAGATGTCAGTCTTCTGTGACCCTATGTGCAAAGGACACAGGCAAACCTCCAAGAAGTCCCTCTGAAGTCCTTCTGTCTAGACTTGGTTAGAGGACAGAAGCAAGTAGAAAGAAGGCATCACAAGATCCCCTGAACATTGTCCTGTTCTCTGGCATTTAGCATCCTAAGTGTGGCTGAAGTCTGCTGGTCAGCCTGTTATAAAATTCTATGCAGTGGTTGTCACACAATTGATTGTAGAACATCTTTAGCTATTCCTTCCTGCCTTATTCAAAACTTTCAATTTAAGGTAAGAAGATACTTTTATAAATTCAGGATAAGAAAAGAATCCTTGAGGCCAGCAATTCAGCACAACAGGTGAGGGTGCCTTCTGCTGACATCCACAGGGTAGGAGGAGAGCCTCGAGTGCAGCACGCTGACCTCTGACCTGCACAAACACGCGATGGCTTATGCAAGACCCTCCCCACAAATAAAGTAACAAAATAAAACTTTACGGAAGATTTCTTGAGACATCAAATTACCACACAAAAAAGATAGGAGTAAAATAACAAAATTGAGGACTTTTTTTTTTATCCAGACACAATCTCAATTAGAAGAGGTATAACTAGGAAAATATTCAAATCTAGGATATAAAGAATACCTAAATACCAATTAGGAAACTATTAATGATTCAATTTAAAAGGGTTTACAGGAGCATTTTGAAGAAGAAAAAATAAGACTGGAATCATTTAAAAAAGGAGTAGGGGCGAGGGGCAGCTTCCTAGAGAGATGGCTCAGAATTTTTTTTTTTTTTTTTTTTTTTTTTAAGTTTTTCGAGACAGGGTTTCTCTGTGGTTTTGGAGCCTGTCCTGGAACTAGCTCTTGTAGACCAGGCTGGTCTCGAACTCACAGAGATCCACCTGCCTCTGCCTCCCAAGTGCTGGGATTAAAGGCGTGCGCCACCACCGCCCGGCAGATGGCTCAGAATTTAAGGGCACTGACTGCTCTCCCAAAGGATCCAGGCTCAATCTGCAGCATATACAGTGAGCGACAACCGTCTATAACTCAAGCTCCAGAGGATCTGACACCCTCTTCTGGCTTCTTCCAGCACCAGGCATGCAAGTGATGCCCAGACATACGTGCAGGCAAAATAACCACACACATAGAATTAATTATTCTAAAGGTTCAAAGATGTAACACAATTTAAAGCCATAATAAAATGCAATTCCATACTCAGCAGATTCACAACCACGTAAAACTCAGGAACCAAGCCGCCAAGTTCTCAAGAAGAGAGCAGTAGGAACTGGCACATGCCACTAGGGAGAATCTAAACTGATACCAAGCACTGTGAGAACACACTGGGAAGTGGATCCTAAATACATCACACATGCTAAATTCCAGTAATCCCATTCCTAAAGAACTGCCTTCTCATTAGCACCAGGACACAAGCAGAATGTTGCTCATAATTGTCCTGAAACACAAATAATCCAGTTGTCTTGCTATGAGAAAATAAACCTAACTGCTCATCAAAATAATTCATCCCACTGAGGTATTTCATGTGTAGTCTGTCTCATAACTAAGAAAAAGAATGAAGACATTGACACCAGTGAATCTTAGAAAGCATCTTAACAAAAATCTCAAAACCTCAAAACTCTGAATAATATATTATCTAAAATTTATTTGTATACGGCAAAACTCAAAATAAAAAAAGTTAAAAACCTGACTTTGTGCCTGGCGGCGGTGGCACACGCCTTTAATCCCAGTACTCGAGAGGCAGAGTCAGGTGGATCTCTGTGAGTTCGAGGCCAGCCTGGTCTATAAGAGCTAGTTCCGGGACGGGCACCAAAGCTACAGAGAAACCCTGTCTCAGAAAAGAAAAGAAAAGAAAAGAAAAGAAAAGAAAAGAAAAGAAAAGAAAGGAAAAGGGAAGAGGAGAAGAGAAAAAAGAAAAGAACCTGACTCTGTAGTAGCAATGATCTCTGTGAGAGATGCAGATAAACAGGATGGGGAAAACTTCTCAAGGACCCAAAAGCATTGGTATGCCCCATGTCTTGAGCTGTGTAGTGTCTATTTTGATACTATCCTCCTAGCTTACATAGGATGAAGCTACATACATATAATAAATAATTTATGTCCTTGTGCTACATATGTTACTCATGTATCATATAATTATAATCAGTACTATATAATCATAATCAATATGAAACATATTAACTACTACTACATATTCATAAATTGTACATAGCATATATTATATGCTATATAGTGTAGCATATTCTATCACTATATATAAAATACATGGCATATATTATGTAACTGGTAATAATATATGCAATATATTATACTCAGAGCTCCCTATGTAATACTGCTGTGGATACTTTCTTCTGTTGTAATTTTCTTCATTTTCCTAATTATCTATTGGTAATATTAAACAATTGAACCTTGGTGTCAAGTCCCTTAGATAAAATGGCAATCACTGTATTGCATATATTTCTTCTGAAAAGTATTTTATTGAGCTTATTATCATTTTATTTAGCTGGCCTGGAGTTCACTATGTAGACCAGGCTGGCCTTTCAGTCATAGAGATTTACCACCTCTGCCTCTCAAGTGCTAGTATTAAAAGCATGCACCACCACCATACCTGGTTCTTACATCTATTTTTAAATCAAGATTGGTCACGTTCATGGAAACAGAACTCACAGGCAAAGAGGGTCAATTGCACTTACTTAATCAGAAAATGGTGATTTTCAAATAAACAAAATTTAAATATTAGAATACCCAGAATAGGTGTATTTTTTTGTTGTTTAAGTTTTTAGTTAGCGTTGGCGTACAAAACAAGGATTTTGTTATGACATTCTCATACATATGTCTTTGTACCTTGCTCCTGTCCTCTGCTCAACACTACCTTTCTGCAGCTCTGTTCTCATTCCTACTGGTCCCTTTCCTCCCTCAAATAATTATCCCTCTTCTGATTTCATGGTGTGTGTGTGTGTGTGTGTGTGTGTGTGTGTGTGTGTGTGTGTGTAAACCCTGATTCTACATATAATAGAAAAAGACATTTTGGCTTTTCTCCCCTCCCATTACCCTCTCTTTGTGCTCTCCTCCCTGTCCTTCAGACCTCACCCTGTTGTAGAATATTATTTTAAGGTGTTACTCTTGTTTTGTCCCATTTGTTTAACTCTGTGCAGTTGTGTTACTTTGCCTGTCTAAAACACCTGATGATTTAATAGAGGAGACCTGCCCGTAGTGAAGCAAGAGAAAGGATAGGCAGGGCTGGCAGGCAGAGAGAATAAATGGAAGGAGAAGTCTGGGAGGAGGAGAAGAAGGAACGAGAGGGAAGGTGGAGGTTCTAGGGCCAGTCACCCAAGCCACACAGCAAGCCACAAAGTAAGAAACAAAGAAATGTATACAAGAATAGAAATAGATAAAAGCCCAGAGGCCAAAAGTAGATGGGATAATTTAAAGTTAGGAAAACCTGTCAAGAAATAAGCCAAGCTAAGACAGGGCATTCATAAGTAATAATAAACCTCCATATGTGGTTTATTTGGGAGCTGGATAGCAGACTCCCCTCTAAGAGTAAGAGTTAAAAAACAAAAAAACAACACTTTCGCTTCTCTAAGAATCCTTTTTTTCTTTGGAGTGGCACCTGGCTTGTTTCAGATTAACATGATCTTAGATTCTATCCATTTTTCTGCGAATGATGTATTCTCATTCTTTGTGGCTTAATAAAACTCCATTGTGTATATGCACCATATTTTCTCTATTCCTATGTTGATGGCCACCTAGTCTGGTTCCACATCTTCGTTATTGTGAATGGTTCATTGGTTTTCATGTTCACTTTCAGTGTAGTTTCTGATGATGTGGGAAAGGTAAGCTCCAAAGACTTAACACTGTTATTTAACTGACAAATAGCTGTCAAGACCCTTATATGACCTTCGGTGTGCCAACATCTCCTCTAAATATTCAATTATCTTTAGTACTAATCCCTTGCTGATTTTGCAGGATTTTTTCTGGTAAGTATGTTTAGACTGTACTGTTTGTAATGCCTCTGGAGTTCCCTTAAATTCTAATTCATCAGACTAAGATGAAACCAGAAACAAAACAAAAGAAAACAAGAACTCCGCAGTCTGTTAGTAGCGTCTAGTGGGTAGGGTATTTGGAGACAAGACATTTTCCTATGTGAATGGCAAATCTGATCTATGGGGAGAAAGATTTCCTTAAATCTTCAATCAAATGTCACCTGTGAGTAATTTCACACCCAGAGGAGCGTGCATTAGCACGTGGAGTCGTTCCTCACGCAGTTCACCGTAAACATACACGGGATTTGTTACAGCGCCCTCCAAGAATCTTCACCTTAAGCCTGTTTGAGGTGCCCACTTCTGGTCCCTCTTAGCTCACTGGGTTTGCCCTTTTGCCGTATTTTACTGCATCTTCTGATTCTACTGAAGGTGATGGTAGCTAATTAGGGAAAGAAATGACACTCCCAATGTCTGCTTTACTTAGTTGAAGAACCCTGGCTAAAGCCTCTTTGATCTCTTCCAGAGCTTGAGCCCCACTGACAGCAATGCTCTCCTTTAAAAGCCTAGAGTTCAATTCTAAAAAGGAATTTGCATTCTGATCTGTAAGATACAAGAGAAAAGGCTCGCATCAGTATTCCAGAATGAGGAGGGGACAGCCTGAAAATCCAGCACTTAAGCCCCATTTCTTTTTGATCAGCTTAGAGGCCATTTCTAACTTGTCTGTGCTTTAACTTCTCCATCTGCAATTAGATATGATTACTCTTGTCCTTGCAATCTTCATAGACAGTTATCCATATTAGTTATTTATAAAAATGTTTTTACTCACAGAAAAATCCATAAATTATTATTATTATTATTATTATTATTATTATTATTATTATTATAGATGTGATAGGGCTCACAATTCTGCCAGCAGTGAAAATTCAGAGCTAGGCTGCACCATACCATAAGGATGTCATCTATGTTAGCCAAGGTTTTCACCTCACACAATGTGCATGTGAGATCGACGAGCTGGTGCATACAAAAGAGACCCAGGCAAAAGCAAGGTGAGATAGTTCATTATCAATCCACCTTGGAAGTAATAAATTCATTCTCGAAGACCCCAAACTTCTCCTGAGAGGTGGATATTAGTCCTCACCAAAAGTGCCTCCCTCTAGGCTTTACCTGGTAATCCTGCCACTTGGAGAAATTCAGCTTAAATACGCATCAGTAGGGATAAACTGTTACCAGCCATAACGTGGCATCCTTTTGCTCTACCCAGACAACAATCAGGTGCTGTCGGGGAGCTCTTCTATGTTGTCAGTCCCAGGCCTTTCAGTGCGCAAGGCCTTGGGGCTGTACCGGCAAACCCAGAGGTTTACAGTGTCAAGCCCCGAGAGCCAAAGGTCTATTGCTCCAGCCTTTAGCAGTCAGACTTACAACTTTAGGCCTTCAGGCTGGAGGCATATCAGGCTGGACTTTAACCACTAGCGGGCTGTTGTAGCAACAGCTGGCTCTTCCAATCCCTGGTGTCCAGCCGTGGTGAATAACACCAGCAGGTAACATCACACGGGGCTTACTGAAGTAATAGCTTCTGAGCAGGTCTCAAGTGTTTGGACCCCCAGCTCTTAGATGCTGGTGCCATAGCTCTTATACCTGGGGTATTTGGCCCCTTTGTCTTTGATGGCAACTATCGCTGTGTCTTCCAGGGTCAGGATGTAGGACACTTGCACCTTCAGGCATGGCAGCTCCCAGCAGCTTTTCTAGTGACCAGGGCCTGCAGTATCTTGTCTTCAACTTTTTGTCGCCTTCTCTGTCTCTGCCGACTGAGCTCCCTGCCCTGGCTGCTCTCTGGTGCTCTTCAGCTGTTCCCCTGCCAACACCATCATGGCCTCTGTTACCCCCTCCCTTGGTGTTTCTGCCATCTTCTTTTCTCGTTAACAGGTCAGGCCATTTTCATGGCCTCTACTAATGATAAAGATCAAAAGCAGTCAAGAAAATCTCACTCAAGAGAAGAGTTTTAATGGGCCTAATGCTGAGCCAGGCATGGGGCCGCACACTTGCAATCCAAGCACTGGGGGAGTGGGAGGAGGAGAGAAGAGGATTAGGAGTTCAAAGCCAATCTTGGGTACATCAAGGAGTTTGAGACTAGCCTTGAATAAGATCCTGTCTCAACCATACACCTTCCTACAACCAAATAATAATATAATGAAGGGCTTGGTGTTGCCACACCATGAATGGCACGGAGGGGTGTCTCCTAGCTAACTGGAAAAGTGAGCTGAACGTCTAATTACATAGCCAGGAGGGGCTGTGCTAATTACAATATCATCATTTGCACAAATGAAAGATTGTGTTTGAACTAATTATGGGCATTCTTTTGGAAGTGCTACTCTGTGACCTGACAGAATGGGTAATAAGGTTCATCTAGCATTCCCCACAAGTCATTTTGTTTAGCCTGCTGCTTCCCGGGGTTGTTACAGGCTGTCTGTAGTGGTCACAACAGGAGCACGTATGTCTTCATCCATGTCATGATGGTCCTCTTCGGCTGTTAAGGTGTCCTCTGAGTGGAAGGGCCTGTCAAAAGGCTCACTCTTAACACTTTTACTAATCCACAGAAAGCATTAAAAGGGCTTTTTCTTTTTTTAAAATAATAAGGACTTGTTGAGAACTAAGAACTGTGTTCCTAGAGAGTTCATCTACTGTTTTCACTTATCTGCCTGTGAACATTGAGGTCGTTATTTTCCTAAGTAAGATGCACAGATCTTGTGTGCCAAAATCACTGGGGTATTTTGTTTAAAAGTGAAAGTTACTCAAGCCTCTTTTTAGATCTGTTCAGTTGTCCTCTGGGAAGAGGACAGAGGACTCTGTATTAAACAACATCTCCCCTAGTGTATCTTTGGGTACACTGAGCCCTGCTCTCTCTTCTTTTCATTCTCTTAGCATCGGGATCAGATCGCAGACTGGCTAAGTGCATAGTGGCTACGTGCATACTAGCTAAGCACTCTGTTAGTGAGCAGTCCCCAACCCGAGCCCTGTTAATTTCAGCACGACCCACATAGACCTACCTCCAGCTCACCATGGGTGTAGGCATTGTATCCATTAGCTATGGAACAAAAAATGTAACTGCAAGAGATAAAAGATAGGAAAATTGATAAGGGGGTCTGTATGATGGCCTTCTGATTCAAGTTTTGGCTCTCACAGTTTTATGCTGAATCCTAGTCATGCCTGACCAAAAAGGCCAGGGAATTTTGTTTTGTTATGTTTTAAGCAATAGCTTCAAATAATAATTAAGGTTAACTTTTCAATTTGTTCTGAAATACATCTACTTATAGGTACCATAACATATATCCTTACTTTTGAACTTTTCAAGGAAGGGGTCTTATGTCTGGGCAGATTTCATGCCCTGACTCTGAAATAAACAGAGGGTCAAGTGAACAGTTCATAAACATCAACTAGATTTTTCATTCATTTTCAAGTAAAGATGTAAGAAATAGAGGGTCATCCCACATTGAGACAAAAGCACAAGAGAAGCAGTCTCTCTCCCTCTCTTCCCGCATTAAGACCTGGCGTGACTGAACTTTGAGTCTTTGAGAGAGGGTAAAGGTATGGGAGGTGGGACTTTTCCAGAATGCCTTCATTGACTTTCTGGCGGCCTTGTATCACTGTATTTTGAAAAACCCCCTCAGACACGTTACAAAACTTGGATCTGAGTAAAGCACCTAAAAATACAGAATTAGCTCTCCTACTTCAATGACTCCTAACTCAGCACATGTGGCAAGGCAGGGGGACTCAACCCATTGCAGTTTTAGCAAGTATTCTACATGATTTTTTTTTTTTAACATCAAACACTTTAAAAAACACTGACCTAAATGTGGAAAAACTGGTGAAGAAAATAACAATTTAAATAACTTTAAATAATAATTTCATGCTGGGTGTGGAGACGCATGCCTTTAATCCCAGTCCTGGGTGGCAGAGGCAGGCGAATCTCTGCAAGTTCGAGGCCAGCCTGGTCTATAACTCAAGTTCCAGGACAGCCAAAGGTGTTACACAGAGAAACCCTGTTTGGGGGGAAAAATTCGCATCTATGTTATATTCAGGTAAGAGTGGAGGCAAGAGGCCAAGTTTCCATTTCAACACAGATTTGCACATCTGCAAGATGCCTGCAAGTCAGATTTGAGCGTGATAAAAGAAATAACAGTGATGAGGTTGTTTGTGCTTGCGTTTTCATCTGCTGGCGGCCGATGGTGAAACCCACCTTTCCCCACGTCACACCAGGTAGGAGCACAGCTGATTGGCTGTAGCTAGGATTGCTTCACTTAACTCCTTCAGTAAACTATATCCCAAATCTATTAGATGATACATAAAATCATCTAAGATGTCTTTATCTGCCTTTTATATAGGCTGAAGGGTCCGGGCCAATTTTGACATTGTCTGCTGTAATGCAGCTGCACTCCTGATTTCTGAAGTCATCTCAGGTTTTGGCCGACAACTGCACAGCTGTAACAACCACAGCTGGCATGTCCTTGATGCTTTCTGAACTCTCCTGTCACCTTACCTGTGTTTTACAGTTTAGGGGGTGGAGATGAAGTCAGCCAGAACTCTGTTTCTTCACCCTTCTCCTACAATTCCTCAGGTACAATCAGGTCAACGCATTTGTTGACTTTAGAACAACGCCTTCCCAAGAGGCCAGATTCCTTCAGACCAAGTTCTAGAGCCCTAATTCCTTTAGTGAGCTTTTTTTTTTTTTTTTTTTTTTTTTTTTTTTTTTTTTTTTTTTTTTTTTTTTTTTTTTAAATCAAAACTTCTTTAGTCCCTCAAGGCTCCATGCTCTATCACACAGGGTCATGCTTGAACCTGCAAATCAATCAACTTAACCCTCCCACTCCGGCTCTGGCTGTGCATGGACTAGTTTGAGATAACGTGTGGAAACATTGCTTGATTGAAAGATGTTAAATGTCTAGAGCATAGAAGTTCTAAGACATAGTCACAGATGGCATGGATGGATGTGTCAACTACTTTACACGTATCTTGCAACACCTTTGTGAGGTACACCATAAGGCGTATCATGTGACTTTGCAGATGAGGCAAGGGGCTCAGACAAGTTAAGCAACTTGCCCCAGATGAGAGGGAGTAAGGGAGAGGGGACTAGGTTTCTCTCGGGGTGACTAAATCCCACTTTGAAGCTTGTGTCTTTAGAGTTCAGTACTGCCAGATCAAGGCCGTCTGAAGTGAAAAGGCTCTGACAGATCAAAGCAGGTGAGATGCCAGCGAATTAAGGTTGCGCTTTAGTGTCCTTCTGGGGGAGTAAACAGGGAAAAGACTAGACAGCAAGAAAGGGCCCCAGGAACACATGAAAAATCTGTTTTCTGACCCCCAACACTATATACTTTTTTGAAATCCTTCCCTGGCCTATTGTTTTAGAAATTAGTAAATGGGGCCATCAAGACAGCTCAGTGATTAAAAGCACTTACTGCTCTTGCAGAAGGCTGGGGCTCAGTTTGCCACACACACATGGTAGCTCAAAACCTCCATAACTCCAGTTTCAGGAAAACCCATGCCCTATTCTGACCTCCTCGGGCATGAGGCATGCATGCGATGCACATACATACGTGCAGGAAAACATTCATGCACGTAAGACAAATAAATCTAAAAACAAAAGAAACAAAGTTCTGATATTACCCAAACATCTTCTGAATTGTCTCTAGAAATTACCTTATTTGAGGGCTAAAGAGTGAGTGGTAGACTGCAACGTCTCAAAACCTGCAGTGTGGGAAGACATCGATTCAGAAATCCATCCAACCCCAGGGCTTTCCTACTGCTTGATTTTAAGGGTGTTATTCAACGATACAGGTTATAACACATGATGGGGAGAGAGGAGACTGACATATCTCCGGAACTGAGTGCTTCCAGTTCTCGCTCTCCCCAGCAGGCCTCTCCCATGGTTGTTTGGACATCCACCCTCTAACTATCTAAGGCCTCTCTGAGTCTATGGAGGGAAGTCATTCTATTAGATCATGAACTTTACCCTTTGAATTGTCATTTCATCCTCCGAGTTGAATATGCCCCCAAGATGATTATGAGACCTAACCAAACAAACAAACAAACAAACAAAACCACAAAACCTTTACATTGGTGTTCCAGGAAGCCCAACAAAAGACATTGTTTCCTTTAGTCATGTTATAAATATTTGAAGGATAAGACTTAGAGCTATGTTAGAAAACTTTAGTTACCACACCTCACCCCCCTGTTTTGTGGTGCTGGGGATCAAATACAGGGTCTTATGCAAGCAGGTATTTAAGCACTGAGCTATAACCCTAACTCAATGCCAGTTATTCTGGGAAAAAAGTTTATATTAAAGAAAACTTATTTATGCTTCTGATGAGCATGCTCCCTACATAAGGAAAAGAATATTGACCATGGCCAGTTTAGGCTTCCTCATCCTAAATTACTGGGTCATTCCATCTTTCCTAGGAAAAGCCTAGAAGTGGGTTGAAAGAATAGCATGTGTCATACTGATAAAACTGTCTCTACAAGAACATTTCAGAAATGAGGAAAAGACGGTCTCTCCCCTCTCAACCACCTACCTCAACACAAACACATGTGCACACATTCTGCAAGCAAAGGCTACACGTTTAGTATAAAACAGTAGATATATTAGAAAATATGAGAACCATTTTCATCAATTAAATACAGAAAAGATTTTTCTGGATGATGAAGATAAAGAAAAGAATAAAAATTTCTGATTATTTTTCTCATAAGAGAATGGAGATATGAATTATTCTCCTTTATAGAAACCCACTGATAGATTTCCACAATCTACTTCTAGAATCTAGTTCATGTATTATTTAGGTAGATTATTGTTAACTGTGTGAAGCTTCACAGATTTTGAATATCAAGAGATAAAAGCTTCACTCTGTACATCAAATTAGTGAAGTGGATCCTGCCCTAGAAGAAACAGTCAATGTTGACTTCTAAGTTCCTGAAGCATATAGCTGCCACAAAATAATACTTGTACTAGAAATACTGAAAGTATTGGCCATATCTGAACAATAATCACTCATTAGATTTTATCATAAGGAGGCATATATAAGAGCAATTGACTCAAAATCTAATAACTAGTATTATTTTTATGAAATTAAACATGGTTTTCTGATTATTCTGTTAGTTCCTTATCATTGACTATTGACAATATTTATTCATCACTACTAATTGCTGTGGGACAATGGTCTGTATGCTGTCACTTGTATTTTAAATAAACACTGATTGGCCAGTAGCCAGACAGGAAGAATAGGTGGGGAAAACAGGCAGGAAGTAGAGGCAGAGCAACAAGAATTCTGGGAAGAGGGAAGTTTCAGTCTGCAGTCATCACCCAGACACAGAGGAAGCCAGACACAGAGCAAGCAAGATGTGACTGCGTTGCCACGTGGCTAGCACAGACAAGAATTATGGGCTAATATAAGTTATAAGAGTTAATAAGAAGCCTGAGTTAATAGGCCAATCAGTTCATAATTAATTTAGACCTCTGTGTGATTCTTTGGGACTTAACAGTTGTGGGAACCAGGCAGGACAGAAACTTCAGTCAACAACTGATATATAAGGAGTGTCAGTAAATCAGAATCTTCAAGGCCAGGTCGATAGATTCTTTGTTTATTTGTTTTTGTTGGTGTTGTGATTGTGGTTGTTTTGATTTGCATTTTGACATGGGGGTCTCCTTATGTAGCTGAAGACTGAAGCTAAAGACACTCTCTATGTAGGCAATGAGTATGGCCTCAAACTCATGGTCTTTCTTGCTCAACCCTCTGAGTCCTAAAATTACCTAAATTGTGCCAGAACATGCATCTAGGCAAACTGTTCCAAATGCCACAGCAATCCTGATGTTCCTATCCTTGTAAGTGCCCACCATGGCAATGTGAGTTGAACCTACTAGAATGGGATTGTGTTTACGGGGTGCATTATTGCAGAAATATAAGCACTCCACTTTTGCAAGCCAACTTTTTCCTTGCCCAGATGCTTGCTCAGTCTGATGGCACCCATACTGTATTATGAAATGCACCATAAAAGACTCACATGAAAAGGAATCAGAGAAAGCCTTCTTCAAGCAGCTGAAGAGAATTATCAAAGAATTATCAAGCCTCAGACAATTATCAAAGAGCAACCCAACCCTGCCAGCAAGAGGAACTTAGAAGTGTCTCCTTCCACCCAAGCCTTGGAAGGACTGTATGCTGCTGATTCTTGAGTTGAGGCATTGTGAAAGGACCTAAGGTAAAAGTCACTACAATATAATTGCAATGGCTTTGTCAGCGGTGCTGGTGGCTCCTCATCTAAGACACCTTTTACAAAGCTCTTCGTTCTTTTCCAACACTGTCTATCTTAAGATAAGGGACAGCCTAGCTGTGACAGCTGTGTGTGAAATAATTTGGAGAATTGAAGACTGGGACATAAAGAGCTTAAGTCAGAACCCAGCTTAGGTAGACATCTGTGAACAAATCCAAGTTGGGCAGCTGCAAAATATCCAGGGAGCCATATCAATCAGTATAATGCAGACTC
Source organism: Chionomys nivalis (assembly GCF_950005125.1). Taxonomy (NCBI): domain Eukaryota; kingdom Metazoa; phylum Chordata; class Mammalia; order Rodentia; family Cricetidae; genus Chionomys; species Chionomys nivalis. The sequence continues at coordinate 48,681,245 of NC_080100.1, forward strand.
ACATTTAAAGAGGTGCTCTGCAGTAAGCAAAAACAGTGAATTCCACTATTTACTTTAGACAGCTAAAGACTATTAATAGGACTCAACTCAAACTATAAGACTCTTATCTACTCTGCAATTTCTTACATCCTGGAAAAGTTTCAGAGATTCTCATACACTTAATTCTTAAATACTTTTCTCAAGCCTGACCCTGAATAGTTTCATTTTTCCTTACCATTTTTTCTTTCTTTTTTCTTTCTTGATAAACTTAGTCTCCTTACCAACCAAGAAACTCAAATGTATATAAGTGTAACAATATTCTCATTTTATACACAGCTTACATACCTAGCTTGTGGGTGGCATTATATAATTTGTTAACCTGGCTTTGGTCTATAGTCTGTTATATAAGGTTGGGTGTGAACTGTTTAATTTTGGAACATTTCACATTCTAGACTTTGATATTAAAGGTTTTCAACCTGTATGCCGGAATGAAATATACAGATGACTGCTAGATGGTTGTGGCACGTGCCTTTAATCCCAGCACTCAGGAAGCAGAGGCAGGTGGGTCTCTGTGAGTTCAAGGCCAGCCTTATCTATGGAGTGAGTTCCAAGAAAGCCATGACTACAAAGAGAAACCCTGATTCAAACAATAACAATAAAGAATTATACAGATAGCCTAATGACATATTACTTCATGAAAAGCTCCAGGTCTGGTGACCAATGACCCAATTTGGATCACTATAATGGGACAGCATCACCTCTCATCTACTTTGCAGACCAAATCTAGTTCTTAGCTCAGAACCCTTGGATAGAAGTGTGGCTTGGCTTCCTGTGAGGAAAGAAACTGGAGCACAACCATGGACACATGTTCTAAACCTTCCACCAAGCCTTTCCCAAGAGGAACTGTATTCCAAGTGACTGCACACAACATCTCCACCCAGATTAATCTACATTCTCCTCTTAAGGTCTAACACAGTGAATTTCCCTTCCCCAAACCATACATGCATCCTCCCAGCTCTCCAGATCTAGCTTGTATCCTACATCTAAGGATCTAAGATGTAGGATCCTACATCCCAACCTAGTATGGCCTCTGCTGATCTATATGCTTTTTCTAGGAACCTGTCTACCTATTCTATAAACCACAGGACCCCTTCCTACCTATCCTGCAACCCAAAGACCCCTACCACACCACATCCAATTTTCGTATCTATCAGACCTACCCTTACACTCAAGGCTTGAACCAGGAGGCACATCTGGTAACACCAGCCAAGTCCCCTCTGTACACCTGACTTTATTCCACTCAAGCCATTTCCAGCATCTAGGTCCAACCAACCCACATATCCTCTCTTCTGCTACAAACTGCTCTATCCATATCAGACTTACAACTAACAAAAGAAGTCCACATGCAAAAAATACTAACAACATGAAAGATCAAGCTGTCATTACTCTCCAAAACCTACCAGTTCTGTGGAAATGTTTAGCAGTGAGAATTACCAAAATAAATCCTAGGACACAGAATTTAAAAGAACTATCATAAACCTCAACAAAGAATTTAAGGAAATTAAAGAAGACAAAGAAATTAAGGAAAAAGAACTTAGAATAAACATCTGAATAAACACTCAAGAAAATACTAACTTACAGCTGATGGAAATGATAAGAAGAATCCAAGACCTGAGAATAGAATTCAATAAGGAAATAGAAACACTGAAGAAGACTCATGCTGAAATGAGGAACAAATTGAAAAACCCAATAACCAAACCAGAAAGTTCAAAGGAAAGCCTTAAAGTAGAAAGAATCAAGCAGAAAATAGAATGTTAGGATTCAAAGATAAAGTAGAGGCTCTAAACCAAATAATCAAGGAATATGAAAAATTTTAAATAGAACAGGAAAGGAACACACAGGAAATGTGAGCCACTAAGAAAAAAATCCTTCAAATTATAGATGGACATAGATGAGGGAGAAGAATCCGAAGTCAGGGGCATAGATCAGATCTTCAACATGATCATACAAGAAAACTTTCCCAAAGTAAGGAAAGACACACCAATGCAGATAAAAAACCACACAGAACACAAAATAGACAAGACCAGAAAAGAAAATCTCCACAGTATATTAGAGATAAAACACTAAATATACACAACCAAAAAAGTATACTGAAAGTTTGAGAGAAATGGCACAGGTCACATATAAAGGGAAATCCAACAGAATAAGATCTGGCTTCTCAATGGAAATTTTGAAAGGCAGAAGAGCCTGGAGCAATGCATTTCAAGTCCTAAAAAACTATGATGGTCAGGCTAGACTAATATACCCAGCAAAACTATCTGCCATAATTAAAAGAGAAAGAAAAAATTTCCATTGATGTAAACAGCCAAAAATTTTGTATAAAGCAAACTAAACCTAAAGAAAGCACAGGAGTGTTATGTTGGCCTGAAGGGAAGAATAAGCACAGCAGAGACTGAGGAAAGAAATAAAAACTCATAATTATTAAAACGCAAAGTACCAATGAAAACACAAACAACAATACTAAAAGCCTACAACAACACAATGGCCACAATTAACATATACATTTCAGTAATAACTTTAAACATCTGTGGCCTCGACCTAGGCCAGAGCAGGCCTGAGGCATCAAACTCCACAGGTGCAGGACTGAGCCAGCAATGTGGGCCAGTGGCAGGCCTGCAGCAGTGAACTCCACAGAAGCAGGAGCAGATCCAGACCAGGGACATTTGCGAAGGCAGGATTCAACTAGTGACCTGGGTGTTAGTAGTGCATGACCTTTAACCCCAACACTTGAGAGGCAAAATCAGGTGGACCTCTGAGTTCTAGACCAGCCTGATCTACAGAGTGAGTTCCGGGACAGCCAGGACTATAACATAAAAAACCCTGTCTCAAAAAAATTTCCCCGGAACTAAATGAAAATGAAAACACAACACAAGAAAGACCCCTAGGATACATTGAAAGCAATCCTATGAGGAAAATTTATAACTATAAGTACCTGGCATTAAAAAGTTAGAAAATAAATGATGATGATGGAAAGATAAGAACAAACCAAATCCAAACCCAAGTAATGGAAAGAAATAATTTAAAAAAAAAATCATAGCTTGATTCAATTAAATGGAAACCAAGAAAGCAATATTAATCAATGAATCTTAAAGCTGGTTCTTTGGGAAGATAAACAAAATTGGCAGAAACTTAGCCCAACTTACCAAATAAAGACAAAGAGGACCCAAAATAACATAATCAGAAATGAACAAAAAAAGATTACAATAGAATAATAATAATAAGGAGAAGAAGAAGAAAGAAGAAGAAGGAGGAGGAGGAGGAGGAGGAGAAGAGGAAGAGGAAGAGGAAGAGGAAGAGGAAGAAGAAGAAGAAGAAGAAGAAGAAGAAGAAGAAGAAGAAGAAGAAGAAGAAGAAGAAGAAGAAGAAAGGGAATATTTAAAAATTTGCACTCCATTAAACCAAACACCTAAAAGAAATAATTTTCAAATTCAGTCAAACCATCAAAATTTGTAATAGTACCAAAGAGTTCCACAATAACCCAAAATGGAGTATAGCAAAGGTTTATTATTTGGGGATAAACTCACAGTAAGGTTAGTGATCCACAGTCCTCTGTGTGTGCTGAGAACTGGAACTGAATCTAGCAGAAAAAGCAGCTGCACACAATTTTTGTCTGCATTTATAGTACATGAGACCACACCCAAAATGGGACAGTATCTTAAAGGTTATTGGCTGAAGGAGTTCCCACAACATAAACTAAAGCAGGAAGAAGCTGGCTACTTAAACAAGCCAATAACAGATGAGGAGACTATAATAATAATAAAAAGCCTTCCAGCTTAAAAAAAACCATGAGAACATAATTTAAATATTCATATTCTACTAAATTTGGTGTATCTAAAAGAGAAATAAATTTCTAGATACAAATGACCTACCAGGGTTAAGCCAAGATGAAGTAAATAATTTAAATGAATCAATATCAATCAATAGAAGCTGTAATTGATAATATCCTTGTGGATTTAGTGCAGAATTCAACTGGACCTTCAAAGAAGCATTAACACAAATACTACTTAAGTTATTTTCATAAAATAAAAAAGGAACACTTCTAAAACATTGATTTATTTATCTGTTGTTTGTTTGTTTAGACAAGGTCTCTATGTAGCTTTGGCTGGCCTAGAACTCACTGTGCATATTAGACTGGTCTAGAACTCACGATGTAGGCTAGGCTAGCTTAGAACCCACAGATATCTGCTTCCTTCTGCCTCCTAAGTGCTTAGGTTAAAGGCCCAGCGCCAAACGTTTTTAAAGAAACCAGTATTACCCTATTACCAAAATCAGATAAAGGCCTAACAATAAATAAAACAGAGGCCAATCTCCTTCATAACCAAAAATGTGAACATTCTCAGTAAAAAAAAAAAAAAAAAAAATACTTGTGAAACATATTCAGGAACACCTGGAAAAGGTCATGATCAAGTTGGCTTCATTCCAGGGATGTAAGAATTGTTCAACTTGCATGAATAATAAACATAATTTGTCATATAAGTGGACTTAAGGACAGAAATCACATGATCATTTCAACTGATGCAAAAAAAAAAAAAAAAAAAAAAAAAAAAGACAGCACCTTTCCAAGACTAAGAACCCTCCTACTAAGCAGCTGTGGCAGACTCATCATCATCCACGCTGGGCGCAGACCTTCTGTTGGGGCTTCTGGGAGGCCGCCCGTGTTCTTGCCTGCAGACTCTCACTTGCTCTGTAAGTAAGGACCAATATGCTCATTTGTTCCCTAGTGTAAATGTTGTGGATTTGTTCCTGGGTTTATCATTAGGACTTGGAGAGGAGGCTAGCATCTCCCCCAGGGAAGGAACTTGAGCCACTATTGGTATGCAGCTATCGACAAGAGCCATGCTTTTTCCTCATCTACGAGGGCTGCAAGAAATGCTTTGCTTTTGTTTGGCAGGACCTGCAGTACACCTCAGTCTCGCCTCAAGGCTTGATCAACTCCGCTGTTCTCGACAAAATTGGTAGAAATCTTGATTTTTCTTGGGTTCTAGCACACCGCACCATCGCCCTAATTGTGTTCTTTATCTGGCATATAAACACAGAAGCGCTTTAGGTACCATGAGGACCGAGAGGACGTAGCATGGGGTGTGCTAAACAGATCTATTTGCTAAAGGACTGTGAAATTTTCCTTGTTAAAATTTTTGTCACAATAACTTAAGTTGACTGAATTTTCAACTACCCATCTCCACTGGGAATAAAAAACTTGTTTACCATATAGAACCAGGCTGTTTTAGGATCCCCTGGATGGAATTTCTTGTGGACATTGAAACAAGATGCAGGGTACAAGGCTCTTATTTTTCCTGGCTCACCTAGTTTTCTAGGTTTTGGTTCATGTTTTACCTGTTTCTGGTGGGGAGGGTAGGAGTGTCTTTGTGACTTTTCTGTTGCTGTCATAAAACATCACAATCAAAAGCAACGTGGGGAAGAAAGGGTTTATCTCAGCGTACTGATCCACATTACAGTCCATCACTGAAGAAAGTCAGGGCAGGAGCCTAGAGGCTGGAACTAATGTAGAGGCCAGAGACAAGTGCGGTTTATCGGCCTGCTCCTCAGGGCTTTCTCAGCATACTTCTTGTAGAACTCAGGCCACCAGTTCAAGAGTGACAGCTGCCCGCAGTGATCTGGAACTCGCACATTATTCATTAATCAATAAAAGATCCCGTAATCTTTCCAACAAGTCGATTTGGTCGGGGAATTTTCTGTTAAAAGTCCCTCTTCCAAAATAACTCTATCCTGTATCAAGTTGGTATAAAAACTAGTCAGCACAGGGGGTGTTTGTTTCTTATATTATCTGGAACCTTTGAGTAGGTTGTGAAGGTGACTGAGTAATTGTCAACTTGATACACTATAGGATTACCTGGGAAGACAGTCTCAATGAGGGACTGTCCACATTGGGTTGTCCTGTAGACCTGTCTATGTGGGAGTGCCTTAATTAAATGATGTGAGAAGACCTAGCCCACTGTGGGCGACACCATTCCCTAGGAAAGGGGTCCTACACTGTATAAGAGTGGAGAAATCTCTCCAAGCACAATCACACAAGTGTTCGTTTCTATTTTGAACTGTGGATATGATGTGTTCAGCTGATTGAAGTTCCTGTCTCGACTTGTTCTTCATGATGGACTGCAACCTGGTCTTATAAATGGAAATAAAGCTGATTCTCACCTAAGTTGCTTTTTCTCATGGTGTTTTATCACAATAGGAGTGCAGGTAGAACATAGGTGATAAATCTATTTTACAGTACAAGTTTCTCTTCCACTCAGGCCTCGTGAACTTGATACTAATGACCGTGACACTTAAACTGTCTACTAGAATCTCTTCCAGATGCCAAGAGATGTGGAAAACATTTCTAAGGATTGGGAGCAAATCCATGTCCTCTGTTGTGTATGACCATCTTTTGAGAAATAGACTCTTGGCTTGGTACTGGGTCCTGAGAGAGGCAAACTGCTTATAGGTCAAGTGATCTAAAATCTGAGTCAGGTCTTACACCAGTAACTAGATGTTATCTTGCCCATAAAAGCTAGGTATGCAACAGCAATCTATCATTAAGTGAAATTACATGTAACAAATAGGAGTCAATGAAATATCACAGCCTAGTAAAACTGTAGTCTAGATTTATTAAAGGATTATGCCAGTAGCTTTATGTGTGCCAGACTGAGATGCTCCATATTGAGAGATTTTACTTGGGGATGATGAGATTTAAGCTATCAAATTTATGCTTTACTGGTGTGATATACCTAGGGCGATTTCAGAAAGGTGAATTTAATTTTTTATTGCATTTTACTTTTGTATTTGTAAGCACGTGCTTATGTGTGTGAACACGTACATGCCACAGCACATACATGGAAGTCAGAGGGAGTCGGTTCTCCTTACACTGTGTGGGTCTCAGGGATTGAACTCAGGCCATCGGACTTGGTGGCAAGCACCTTTACCCTCTGAGTCATATCACTAGCCCAATCTATTTTTCACCTGGAAGGAAATAAAAGAGCTCAGGACAAAGTATGGTTATAGGTCCAATTCTGAGCTGACCCTGATAATCTTGTTCTATGGTGAATGTGCTTTTCATAAATCTTTACCTTGAATGTTGGGGAAAAATTGTGAATATTATAATTATGTGCTAAAAGGAATTTTCTTCAGATTTTAATTCATATCGCTAATCAGTTGCTTTCAATGAATCAAAATGATTGTCTTGATAAGTGTGAACATATCAGACGAGTCCCCCTGAAAGAAAGTCTGATACTCAGAGGCGCAAGAACGCAGAGGATTTTAAGTGACAGACATCCCACTGGCCCCCTACCAAGGCAAACTGGTGTGTTACAGAGATGACCATATGGCAGGAAAGAACAAGCAGTCTGTAGGAGCTGAAAACATCCTCTACCTAATAGCCAGCAAGGAATCTAGGAAGCTAGTCAGACTACTCCAAGGAGAGAATTTGTCTAACCTGAACAAGCAAAGCTCATGCCAACATTGGCTTGACAAGAAGGAAGGAAGAAAGGAAGGGAGAGAGGGAGGGAGGAGGAGAGGGAGGGAGGGAGAGAGGGAAGGAAGAAAGAAAGGAAGGGAGAGAGGGAGGGAGGGGGAGAGGGAGGAAGAGAGAGAGGGAGGGAGAGAGGGAAGGAGGAAGGAAGGGAGGGAGGGAGGGAGGGAGGGAGGGAGGGAGAGAGGTAAGGAAGGGAAAGAGGTAAGGAAGGGAAAGAGGGAAGGAGGAAGGAAGGAAGGAAGGAAGGAAGGAAGGAAGGGAGGGAGGGAGGGAGGGAGGGAGGGAGGGAGGGAGGGAGGGAGGGAAGAAGGGAGAGAGGTAAGGAAGGGAACGAGGGAAGGAGGAAGGAAGGAAGGAAGGAAGGAAGGAAGGAAGGGAGGGAGGGAGGGAGGGAGGGAGGGAGGGAGGGAGGGAGGGAGGGAGGGAGGAAGGAAGGAAGGAAGGAAGGAAGGAAGGAAGGAAGGAGGAAGAAAAGGAAAGAGGGAGGGAGGGAAATGTGAGCCAAGTAGCCCAGAAGAGAGAGACCAGTTTCCCAAGAAGACTCCCTCCTTCATATTGCTTCCTGACTCATCATCACTTCCTCCTCCACCCACATCCTTCCTCCTCTGCCAGAGACAAGTAGGGATTGATGGGGCATCTCATTCCTATGTGTTTGTATTTACAATCTCTAAGGAAAATACAAAGCACCTGGTTTATTTCAGGAATGTTTATTAATGATATGGAAAGTTAGCAAGTTGCTTTTACTGCTCCGTACTATGTGCTTAGATGCTTTTTAGTTCCTTTGTCTTTCTTCTGTTTGGGGCATTCATAATACTTTTTTAACACTCCCCCATCCTTTATGATTTGTTCGTTTTTTGTTTTTTTTTTTTTTTATTTGTGACAGATCCTCAATCCGGATCTCACTGTGTCACCCAGGCTGACCTCAAACTAGCAGTGACTTTAGGTGTGAGTCACCACACCCAACCTAAACACTTTCCTTAAGTGCTGATCTGGTAACATTTCCTCCAATTTTGAACCCTGATGTCTCTGTGAGTCACCTCATAGATGATACTAGAGAAAAACAGAGAGTAAAGAGGAAATGGTCTTTCTGATAGTATTACTCCAGGAGGCAGGGCTGACGAGAGCAGTTTTGTAAACTCCTGCTGGTTTCCTCAAAGCTCAGAAGCTGCTCAGCCCTCAGTCTCAGGCCTGTCGTGAGCCTCCTCCTGTGGAAGCAGATAAGCTTAGTGGATTCCTAAAAAAATATTTAGTCTTCTTATCATAAATATAAAATAGGTTTTCATTTTTTAAAAACTCAGCAATTACATAAAATGTAACATGGGAAGTGACAATCTTTCCCACTGTGGTCACAGATAAATATCAGTAACAGCTGTGTATGCATAGATCAGCTTCCAGTTTTAAATTTAGAAACGAGAACATGCTAAAATGACCCTGTTCTGAAGTTTGTGGAAACGGGGACATCACAAGAGAGGAGTGTGACTATTTAAAAGCAGTGAGGGCTGTAGGCCAGACCAGGAACAGGAGACTAAGCAGCCAAGGAGATGAGCCAATATTCGGGCCAGCAATCTCCTTTTCTTCCACTCCTCCAGGGCTCTCCTTCCTCTGCAGTCACTGTTTATCTGCCAGTGGTTTCACCATCTCATGTCTCCACCCAGCTGCCCTCCTTCCCCTATAGCCATATATACACATACATACATACATACATACATACATACATACATACATACATACACATATATTGTCCATACTAATCACAGTTGGTAGAGTACTGGCCTAGCATGTAAGAAACCTTAAATTCCATTCCAGCACAACGGAGAGAGAATGTTTTGGTGTACGCCTGTAATCTCAGCCCTCAGAAAGTGGAGGAAGGAAGATCAGAAGTTTAAAGCTATCCTCTGCTACATCCTAAGTTTGAGGTCAGCCTGGGTGAGATCTGTCTCAAAAAAACAAAAACAAAACAAGACAAAACATCAAACACCAAACAAAGCAAACGCAAACTAGAGTTCTGTTGTAAGCTGTGTGTAAAACTGAGGGGAGCCCAGCAGGTGTCGGTGCAGGCAGTGATCCATGAAGAAATAAGAATGGCAGCCTGGATCAGACATCAGGGAGTCTAATGCCAGGGGGTTCCATGTCAGCATATTTAAAACAAAGTACAATTTGGGAAAAGGTTTCCAGGCAACAATCAGTTGTACAGATCCAGGTGTAGAATAAAGTACAGTGTGGGTACATAGAAGCTCCTTTACAAAGCATATGTGTCAATGAGGGTGGGTTCTACAGTTAAAAGGTCCAGAATCTACTGTGGTCTCCAACAGACAGCACAGAGGTTAGCAGGCCATAGAATACTTGTGACATGTCCCCTAAGGACAGGTGAGGGTCTAGGGAAGGAAGATTGGGATGATCATTCCGGGCAATTTGGGTGAGGTTTGCCTCCATAGCAAAGGAAGGTGAGGTCTGCCTCCACATAAAGCAAAATGGTCGCCAGGTCCTTAACAAAATCCACTCTCAGCTTTCTGGGTAGAATGCAAGTATTGGATTTTTATTTCCTTCATTAGGGAGACGTCCCTAAATGATTAACATTCCTGGCTCCGTTAGTGCTTCTCTGTGAGTACACGGACCTCGGTGTCCCCAGCATATCATATAAAAGTGGAAGCAAAAAGAAAAGGGGAGAGACAACAAGGAGAAATGAGAGGCCAATAGAAGCAAAATCCATGATATTATAGACAGATAAAAATCGCACAAAGAAACCCATCGTCTTGAATACATGCTAATGAAAACACAAACGACTCCATGCATAGAGGAAGTCTTTCTTTTCCAGGTCAGTAGCTCTACCTTACCTTACCATCCAGAAGGAATCTGTAACACAAGGTCGTTGATGTTACACATTGCACATGTAGCTAACGCGTACGTACAGCTCACTATATGATAGTCACTGCGCCAAGAGCTCTACCACACCCACCAACTTCATCTCTAAGCAGTGTGCTGAGATGGGTACTGTAATTTTAAAAATGCCACATGGGAGAAAGACACCATGAGACAAAGCTCAAGTGGAGGGGTTTTTCATTAGGGAAAAGGGAACATAAAAAAGGGGGAAGGGAGGAGGAAGACCTGCCTCTGGGGGCAGGAGCAACAGAAGAGAAAAGAGGGGCGGGGGGGGGGGAGGTGCTCTTAGTGGCGGCCGGTGTGGATGTATCCCGTCAGGACCCCAAGGGCAGGCCAGAACAGATGCTCAAATACTAACAGGTAAGACTTACTATTATCCCCTTTTAAAAAATCAGCGTTATACAAATATAATATGTACTCACTCATAAGTGGCTTTTGGACATAAAACAAGGAAAAAACAGCCTACAATTTACAATCCCAGGGAATCTAGACAACAAAGAGGACCCTAAGAAAGACATACATGGATCTAATCTACATGGGAAGTAGAAAAAGACAAGATCTCCTGAGTAAACTGTCAGCATGAGGATCATGGGAGAGGGTTTAAGGGGAGGGTGGAGGAATGGAGGAGAGCAGAGAGAAATATATAGCTCAATAAAAAACAATTAAAATTCATTGTTATAATGAATCAAATGACTTGTCTAGGGCCTGACAGCTGGACCATGGCAGAGCTGACACATGTCCCCTTGTGGTCTGAATTATGTAGGAGCCATGCTATAATGCCTAAGCAATAAACACATGGTGTTTCAATTATGACCTTTGCCATGTTTTAAACTATACCTGAACTGAAAATTAGGGAAGTTATTAGTCCCCCGCACGACTCTGCAAAGTGTCTTGTATGTAAAGGCGCTGTATTAAATGTTTGCACTAAAGGGTTTGAAAGCTACATTTCTTCCCAGAAGATGTGACATTGACATGGTCAGAGATAATGCTCAATTACTCAAGAAGGGTAGTGTCTGGTACTCAGGGTTCTATAGAGAAACAGAACAAAACGATATCTAATTATAAACAGGGATTTACTAAGTAAATTGCATTAAAGCTATAGGATCTACACAGCCCTAGCTTTTCTTTTGTCTTCTCTTGATGTTCACGTGAGGTCTTCTATAACATGCAAGAATGAAAGGTGCCTCTCCTCTGTGGTCAAAGCCATCTGACTCTTCTGAAGCAATAAGACAGAAGCTGGAGAAGCAAATGACAGCGGCTGGACCAGAATATAGCGTTGTGGGTGGAGGGCTTGCCTGGCATGCAGAAAGCCTCGGATTCCACCCCAGCACCACACAAAGCGGGTGTGTTAACACACACCTGTAGTCTCAGCTCTCAAAACATGGAGGCAGGAGAATCAGAAGTTCAAGGTGCACTGTAAGTTTGAGGCCAGCCTAGGTGAGTCATATCTCCAAAAACAAAAACAGAATAAAAACAAACAAATCCCAGAGACCTGTTGTAGGATTTTATTGTCTCCTTTCCACCAGTTGTAGTGATAATCAATACCGTGCGTCAGTCAGGTTGTTCTTGCCTTCTATCTAAAGGTGTGGTTCCTCGATTTTTGAGCTGTGTTTGAGATAAAAACCAGCAGCGACACAGTCAAGCTCTCTAAGTATAGTGTGACACCTGAACCACCAAGAGCAATAGTGTGAGATACAGCCTCACCCAGGGCGTAAACTGTGGGCCCATGGTGGCGTCTAAACAAGGTTCTGTTGTCTTCTTGTGGAGTTCAGCATTCATACTCTTTACCTTCTGTGATGGAAAAGCAAGCACAGTGTCTGATTTCTCAGCAAAGGAATGTTTAATGCAGGACTTAGAAGCTCTGCTGTGTATCCACACACTGGTGCAGATCTGAAAAGTGCTTTGCTTGAGAACAGTGGAAACCATCAATGTATTTATCCACTGTGAAATTCTGTATATCTAATGTGATTCTTCTTAAATATCTATTCCTGAGTATGAGATTGCTGGTTTAGAGTCAGGGGTCTGGAGCAACAGTGATTAAGAACCCTCTCTGCTCTTAATAGAACCAGAGTTCGGTTCCCAGTGCTCACATCTGGGGGGTTCTTTACTGCTTCTCAGTCCAGCCCCTTGGATAGGCCCTAGTTTTCTGTCTGCTGCTGTAATAAAACACCAATCAAAACCTACTTGGGGAGGAAAGAGTTGACTTCATCTTTCAGTTCATCATGGAGGAAGCAAAGGCAGGCGTCAAGCAGGAACTGAAGCAGAGACCATGGAGGGGCACTGCTTACTATCTTGCTCTGGTTCTCAGTTTTGCTGCCTATTTTATACAGACAAGGACCACCTGCCCAGGGGTGGTGGCACCCACAGTAGTTTGGGCCCTCCCATGTAAACCATTAGTCAGGCAATTCCTCATAGACATGGCCACATGTGATCTGAGCAATACTTCGATTGAGACTCCCTCAAATTATTCAGGGCTGTGTCAGAATGACATCTGTAGCTAGCCAGACCATGTCACTCCTTGTCAGCTTGACATACAAACACGTGACTGTTAAACCATATCCTTCCCTTGCTTTTCCCAAGATCTCGTGTTGCTATTAGTATCACAATATAAAACACAGTCCAACTTTTAAAAAGTCCCACAGTCATTAACACTTTCAACACTTTAGAAGTTTAAGTCTTCTTTAAAAATCCAAAGTCTCTTAACTACAGGCTTCTATAAAATACAAAGATTTTTATATACTATCCTATTCCAAGAATGAAGAAGCAGGGCACAGTGGCAATAAGATCAAAGCAAAACCAAAATCTAACTTTGTAAAAAGTTCAGTATCCACCATCTAGAACTCACTCGTGGTGTTCTGGGCTCCACAGGCTCGGGCAGTCCCACTTCTTTGGCTCTGACACCCACAGCACACCACACTAGTCTCACGGGCTCAGCTAGGCTCCATGCCATATCTGCTGCTGTCCTTGGTGATCAGGCCAGAATTCTGCCATCTCCAGTAGGCTAAGGCCTTCACTGTAACCAAGGTCCCCTTCAAGCCTCTTTTCAGGGACTCCCACCTTGATCGTACTGTCAAGCCTCACCTCAACTTCTCTCCATGGCCTTTTAAATTCTGCTCCTTTCATGTTGCTAAAACCAGCATCATGTGGGAGACTCTTACACACTAACAAACTTAGCTGTTGGCTTAAGATGCAGCCTCAACCCATCCCTGAACTACAGTTTCTGTGTGCTAACCCTGAGGAAATACTTCCCAGAAGATTTTGTGTCGACGATTTTGGTCTTTTACTAATCATAACTGGTTTTCCAGTGCCAGAGATCATTGTCCTAGTAAAGCGAACAAGATTTCACGTCCATAAATTTCTAATTTAAATATGTCACACAAGTAGCCCTGATAGTATCTTTGTTTCCCTTTGAGACTTCGCAAGCCACGCCTCCATCATCGGCAATTCTCCCTGCAGTCTTATCTTCCAGACTCCCACAGAACAGTCCATTAAACTCTATGCACTCAATGACTTTTCCAGCTCAAAATTCCAAATGATTCCACAGCCCTCCCAAATAACAACATGGTCAGGCATGTCACAGCAAGACCCCGTTCTTTGTACCAATTTCTGATCTAGCTTGCTTTCTGTCGCTGTAATAAAGCACTGACTAAAAATGACTTAGAGAACGAAGTATTTATTTCATCTTACAGGTTGCAGTCCATTATTAAATGAAGTTGGGACAGGAGTTCAAACAGGAACTGAAATTAAGACCATCACAAATGCTTCTTACTGGCTTGATTTCCAGTTTTCTGCTCAACTAGCAAGAGATATGGATAGGGATATAGATAGAGGTAGAAGTAGAGTTTAGAACCACCTTCCTAGGAATAGCACTGGTGTGGGAGGTCCTTCTGTATATGTGTTGCTTTTATTGGTTAATGAATAAAGAAGCTGCTTTCAGCCAATGGCTTAACAGAATATAGCCAGGCTGGAAAAGATATATATAGAGAGAGTAGGTGAAGTCAAGGAGAAGCCATGGAGCTTCCAGAGGGGAAAGATGAGAGCTGCCAGCTGGAACCTTGCCGGTAGACCATGAGCCTTGTGGTAAAATGTAAAATAATAGAAATGAGTTAACCAAAGATATAAGAGCTAGGTAGTAATACGCTTAAGTGATTGGTCAAGCAGTGATTATAATAATATGGTTTCTGTGTGATTATTTCAGTTCTGGGCATCCAGAACAAACAAGTGGCCTCCTATACAACACAGCACCGCTTGCAGGGGGCTGGGCCCTCCAGCATCAACCATTTATCCTGCCACAAGCCAGTCTGACCTGGGCCATCCCCCAGTTGAGACTCCTTCAAATGACTCTGGGCTGTGTCAAGTTGATAGCAGTAATTAGCCAGGACAGGCTGTGATGATGAACTACATCTGCACATACCTGTAGTCATACATATACACAGAATTAAAATAATAATAATAATTTAAAATATTTTTTAAAAAGATTACCTCCAGGTCTTTTTATACGCCTTAATGGAATGGTTACTACTCTATACCTCCAAATCCTTGGGCTATTATGGGTTCCTGTTGTAAGGCATACTCAACTCATTCATTCATTCAATGTGTAGTTTTGAGAGCTTACAGTGTGGAGTCAGGAAGTCCTGGGAGTGAATTACAGAATGTATGGTGAGCAAAGCAGAAGGCTCTTGTCATCAAGAAATTCATAGTTGAGGCAGGAAAGAAGGCAAGCAAGTGCAATACAGTATTATGATGCCGCAATAGAAGAAGTACAGGATACCAGTGGCTCATCCAGACTCAAGCAAGAGGTGACGTCCAAATGCCTGCGTAAAGAAGTCAGACTTCACCGGATGGCAAGAAGATGGTGACCACAAGGGGGTGGAGGGACAACGTCTTGGGTGGAAACTTTGAAGATGAAAGTACAAAGGAGGAAAAGACAGTATAGGGGTTGGGCCGCAGTGCGAGCGGATAGGCGTGATGATGGGTGAGGGGAAGAGAAAGATTGAGTCAGAGGATCAAAGGCGCCCAGAGGTGGAGTCACAGAGCTAAGGAGTGTCTGTGAGGTCTTGTGACATGAGAGCAAGAGTGATCTCAGGGAAGTCGTGAAGAATGATGATGAATACGATGGGTTGATGGCTACATGATAGATGATGGGTAAGTGGGTGGGAGGAGAAAGAATGAAGACATAGGGAGAGATATGAGAGAAGGAAGGGTTTTAAGGATGATTATGTGGTGAATAACTACACATATGTATATGTGTAGATTTCTGAGTGCTATCATGTATGTGTGTGTGCATGTATGCATGTGTATTTACATGAATAATTGTTTCATTCTCAACATGGGTCTCAGTATACCCAGTTCTTAATCTCCCTTATAAACAAAAGTAGTTGCTTATGGTTTTTATAAAATCCTTCTAAAGTTTCTTAAAGCATGCATAAAAATATGTTTATATTTCTCCCTATTTCACACAAAATAAAACTTTCTGAATTTTTTTCAAATAAGGTATCTTTCATTCTTATTACACATAAGTATTTCTTTGTGGAGGGCGGGTATACATGGACATACATGTGCATACACAGTACGTACATGGCGGTGAGAAGACAACGTGAGGTAGTTATTTCTCTCCTTCCACTCTGTGGATCCAGAGAAAGAACTCAGGTTGTTAGGCTCTACCCACTGAACCATCTCACCAGGCTGCATAATCTGCTCATAACAGGGTATAGAGAACGTGACCATCACTAGGGTCCTCTAGTGTTCTATTACATGGCCGTGCAGCCCTGCAAGACATAAGTACCGCCCAACTGGGGCATCTTTTGCTATTTCGAATAGCACTACAATGTACCACTTTGCCGTGTGAGAATAAGGCCACCCCTTCGTGATATCTTTACCCATTTGTGCTGATGAGTTCTCAGTCAGACAAGGGGTTTCACTGCAGACTTCTGAGTGCCATCTTTGTCCCTCCTTCTGCCTGATACCCTGCGAGCAGATGATATCTGCCCTGGCCTCCCATATTCTAAGCTCCATTTCTCAACACAGAGAAACCAAGGAGCTCCAGCTGAATTTGCCTTCCTGGCAGGATCAGGGGACGTGTCTCTAGGTGGTGAGTTAGGGCAGTGAAGAGAAACTATTTCCACATTCTCCCTGGCTCTAGATAACTGCTCTGTGCTACCTGAGGGTCGACATCCTACAAATGACTATTTCATATGTTGGCTTATGGTTTAAGGTTTACTTAAAAGGTCAGGACTCTTTTGACCAGAAATGGAATTCCACTTTTTGCTTCTTTCTTTATTTTTATTATTTTAAGTGTGCAGGTGTTTTGCCTGCGTGTATATCTGTGCACCATGTGCATAAAGTACCTACAAAGGCCAGAAAAGGATGTTGGATTCTCCTGGAACTAGAGCTATGATCAATTATGACCTTCCATGTAGGTTCTGGGATTCAAGCCCAGTCCTCTGGAAGAGCAACCAGTATTCTTTACTGCGCAGCCATCTTTCCACCCCTAGATGTTAAAGTTATGATAAAGGCTTTCACAGTGCTTTGTATATAGACTCTACTGATTTCCACCCCAACTCCTGTGAGAACCCACAACTTCACATATCACTCACAAGCCAAACTGCCATCTTCTTTTTTACCTTTGCTAGTTTGATAGTTTTAAAATCACATAATAGTTTTAGTGTGTATATGCATGTGTGTGTGCACATGCACACATATGTGTATGTATGCATGCACCTCCCAAGTGTAAAGATTACAGGTACTATCATAATTTTTTATTTTTAAAAGAGCTGTAATGATGAAACATCACTGAATTCAATGTTCTCGTTTAAAATGCACTTTGAACATGCTTTTAAATGGTTTTGTTTCTACAATAGCTATGGAAATATTTTTGTTGTTCAGACTTGTTATCCACCAGCCCTGCTCTTGTAGTCTGATCTAAATAAACGTCAGCTATTGGCTGCCTTGATGAAAACAGCGTTAGGAAGGTGTCAGCTGGGTTGACTGGGTCATCCGTGCCAGCTGTCTTCACACTTTCACTCACAAAGAAATCTACTAAAATTTTAAGTTTCAAATTTTCTATTTTATACAAGGGGAGGGTGAAGGATGTGTGTCACGGAGTTCATGACACTTTCTAGGAAACTCACTAACTTTCTCCTCCCCTTTGTCTCTGCTGCTGGCTCCTCCTTGTATGCAGCTTCCACCCTTGGTCTTCAGCCCCTTTGCTCCTGAAGACTGTCTTCTGTGCGAGAGAGACCAATAAGAAACTGAGGCAAAAGGAAAGAAAATTCACCCATCGTCCTCGAGAGACTGTGAGGGTTGATGCAGGAGAATACAGTTTCCTGCTACATGGGTTTTCTTCCTGGACTGTCTTTACTGTCCTGTTTATCGACACAACACAAACACTCCTGGGCTGGACAGACAGTTCAGCACTTAAGAAGACTGGCTGCTCTGCTGGAGGTCTAGAGTTTGGTTTCCAGCACCCATATCAGGCAGCTCACAACTGCCTGTAATCCCAGTTCCAGGAGGATCCTATGCCTCTGAACTCTGAGGTACCTGGACACACACACAGGTTGGGGAGGTAGAGAGAAAAACAGATACACACACATACGGGGAGGGGGAGAGGAGAGAGAAACACACACACATATGCATGGAGAGAGAAATAGGTACATAAACACACACACATAATTTTTAACATTTTAGGAAAATATTTATTTTATTTTATGTGTATTGGTGCACTATGTGCATGCAGGAGCTGGCAGAGGTCAGAGGCAGTGTCAGGCCCCCCAAAACTGAAGTTACAGAAAACTGAGTCACCATATGGGTACTGGGGACAGAACCTTGGTCCTCTGTAAAAGCATCAAGCACCCTTACACACTGAGCGATTTCTCTTCAGCTCCTAATTTTTTTAGTTAATTAATTTTTAAAAATGATTGTTCTCTGCCTTAATCAGCCCACCTGCCATTCTAATAGATGACTGATTTCAAAAGCTCTTAAATTACTTGCCTGGATTTCATAACTCAAGTTATTATGAAATGAGAATTTTCTTATTGCAAAGTGAGGATCATTATTTCTCACATCTCCTCTATAAAACAGTGTTTTATGTGCAAAGCAGCTTTGTGTAATCTCCTGCACACATCAAGTGATTGCTAGATTTCCTATCATGCCCAATGCAATGTAAATGCTATCTAAACAGTTATTACACTGCGGAGTTCATGGATTAAGTAGAAAAGAGTCTGGACCAGTTCAGTCAGGCTTCCAGGTATTGGGATTATAGGTGAGCGCCATCAAATTTGGATTCTAATGCAATAACCACTTTTTAAAAACCACTTATTTGGTTTTGTGTGTACATATACCACAACACACATGTAGAGGTCAGTGAACATCTTGAAGAAGTGGACTCTCTCCTGCCATACGGATTCCTGTTAACAGAGACTGCACTTCCGTTTCCAGCTGCACAGACTCAAATAATCACACAGAAACTATATTAATTACAGGAATTGTATTCACCTTAAAGATTGCATTATCTACATTGTTTTGGGGTTTTTCTTCATTTTTACCACCTTATCTGGTCTGTCAAATCTAAGAAAAGATCTCTCTGTCTATACAGAATGATAGAGATGTAATTTCCTCAGAGACTTGGTTTTAAAATGCTGTTGTCTAGACTTGCACAGCTGGAGGGAAATCTTGAGAAACCTAACCCACAGTTGTTGGTTGGGAAATAACAGTGATATTGACAGAGTCTTTGCTTTAGCTAGAGCCCTTTGTTCTCCTCCATCACTGACTCTACATTTATTGAGCCACTACTTTAAACTAAGGAGGGAGGGTATGTGTAGTAGGTAATACTCAGATCAAGTTGTCAAAAATGATGGGAGTGACAGACAAGTGAGCCAATGACTGCCGTTTGCTATATTGAATGGGAAGTACTTCCTCGGGGATGGGGCTGGGGTCTAAGGCAGGAGGTAATAAATGATTTTCAGTGTTATGGTATTGAATATGTTAGACAGCTAGACAGCATCCAAGGTGTAAGAGACTGATTCTCCCTTACAGCTTACCTTGATCCCAACAATTTATCTGTCTTTTTGTTTCTTAGTTTTTGCAGAAGTAAGAATGAAACCCACATGTCTCATGGACTGGGGCTAAGTGTGGTACCACTGTTCTCTGCTCCCAACTCCCGAATCATTCATTGAATAAACCATTTATTTATTGAATAATTCACTTCTTCCCTACAGAATTGCAGTATTTATTAAATTATGGTGGTATATACTGATTATGTATGCAAAGATCAATTTGGGAGCCTCCTCTTCCATTCATTATTTTTCTATTCTTGTGTGTTTATTAATTTTCAATTACTGTGATTTTATAGTTTGATATTTGGAATGCCTAGCTGTCTTGCCTGATCTTTATCAAAATGTCCTTGCCAGTCTGCCCAATTCTTCCTCACGAATTTTGAAATCGCTTTCTTAAAAACTCCCTATATATATATATATATATATATATATATATATAATATTAGCATGTTTATACCTTTCCGTTCTTTCATTCACAGGTTATTACTGCATTTGTTTACGTGGAGTGAAGTCTTGTATTGTCTTGGAAAATTAGGAAGTAATAAAAAGTGATTAAAATATTTATTTGAGCTAGACAGTGGTGGCACACACCTTCAATTTCAGCACTCTGGAGGCAGAGGCAGGAGTATCTCTGAAAGGTTGGGGCCAGCCTGGTCTACAAAGCAAGTTCCAGGAAGCCAGAGATGCACAGAGAAATCCTGTCTCAAAAAAACAAGTAAAGAAAAAAGGACGTTTATTGTATCTTGTATGAATTCCTGAAGTTTGCTTTTTCTTTCTTTACAACATATACTTTTTAAGAAGATAGTAACAATATGTTAGATACATTGGGTGTCGTCATCATGAATAAGATTACTTTTTCTTACTATATCCTTATAAAGAAAAGCTACTTTTGAAAAACATTTTAATGGGCCAGCAAGATAGCTCAACCAGTAGAAGTGCTGGCCAAGCCCCAAGTTTGATCCCCAGGGCCTCATGGCGGAAGGTGAGAACAAGTTCCCAAAAGCTGCCCTCTGGCCTCCATACACATGTACACCCCCACATTCAGAATAAATAGGTTAATGGAATAGAAAATCAAGATGGAATTTAAAAATAGTTTTATTCAGTTGCCTACTCATCAACTGTTTGTTTTCCATTGATTCTTTTCAAGTTGCTTAGCAGTGAACAGTGGGAGTTTGTCATCCTAGAGAAAGTAACAAGGGAGCCTTTAGAAGAGTTTCTGTGATGCTGGACACTGTCGTTCAGTGCTTCCCAAATAACTGAGTGTTGACTTGTGACAGCAACTTCCGTGGGTAGGTGTTCTCACCATCATTTTTTTCCCTCATTTTTTTTGTTACATAGTTTCTGTGTAACAGTCCTAGCTGTTCTGGAACTTGCTTTGTAGACCAGGCTGGCCTCAAACTCACAGAGATCCTCCTGACACTGCCTCCTGAGTGCTGTGATTTTTTTTGGGGGGGGGGGTATTTTCGAGACAGGGTTTCTCTGTGGCTTTGGAGCCTGTCCTGGAACTAGCTCTGTAGACCAGGCTGGTCTCGAACTCACAGAGATCCTCCTGCCTCTGCCTCCCGAGTGCTGGGATTAAAGGCGTGCACCACCTGTGATTAAAGGCATGCACCACCACTGCCCGACTTGTTCTCACCATCTTTACAGATGAGGAAAATGAGGCTTAGGAAGTAATTAGTGGAGTCAGGAGGTGAGGCCAAGTACTCTGGCTCCAGGATTCAGGCATGACACCACTCAGTCAAGCTGATAGGCAGTGCCCTTCAGTGCACAGAAAGCTCCTTTCCCCATCACAGCAGCACAGTATTCTCTTGCAAGAATGCAGCAATGAACATATTTGCAATAGTTTTCTATTAAAAGTGACGATTCAATAGTTAGCCTTCCACACAAATAATTTCATATGCAGGTATAAAAATTAGCATAAGCTCCTTTGGCGTAAAAGGGTAGATGCACTTCATTTGATAACCAAATAGACATGTTTTAGCAAACTAGGAGTAGACAGGCAATACCTAAAGAATATGAAGAACATCTAAGGAAAAGTTGCAGTTAGCATCATGTTATTGGCACGGTGGCCCACGTCTGTCATCCCAACTCTCAGGAGTCTGCAGCAGGAAAATTTCCTTGAGAACTTTTCTGAGCTACATAACAAGTTCAAGGGTAGCCTGAGCTACATAGGAAGACCTTAGAAAAAGAGGGAGAAGTGTCATATTTAATGGGAATATAATAGGACTAAGAAGTGTGTTTTCATTACACTGCTGATTATTTCTGGAGATACTAATCATTGCAAAAATGTAAAAAAAAAAGTGTAAGATCACAAAGGAAGCAAAACTGTCCCCGTTTAGGAGTAGTGGGATGGTTATACTAACAACTATTAAAATTAACACATGAATTCATCAAGGTCTGGAAATAGATAGCTATCTGAAAAAAAGTCTAGTATTTTCTTGGCAAATCAACAATTAGAAGGGGCTGGAGAGCTGGTTCAGCGATCAAGTAGCTGCTGGGGATACCCACTCATCAAAAACAGAACCAAGTTTGAAAATCAACCTCATCATGTAGGGTCAGCTGACTTTTGATGGTAGTAATACGGTAATCCTTTCAACAAGTGCTGAATCTAAGCATGGAAGAGATGAACAATGACTACTTAAAACTTAGATCAAAACCGGCCACTGCCCTAAACCCTAATGAAAAAAATAAAAACTTGTAGAAAATGCAGGAGAAAAGGTTTTACCAAGGAAATTTTTCTTCAATATATAAAAGTCAACATAATAAAGAAAAAATTATCCTTCAAAAAGTTAAAGATTTTTTTGGGGGGGATCGGGCCTCCAATGAGATAGATCGGCAGGTTAAGGTACAGGTTAACAGGGACTACTGGAGCAGGAATCCGACCAATCACTGAGCACCCTGTCTCTGAACCCAGGATCAGAGAAAGAAACACATCCTGTATTTGAGACCTGGGCTAGGGAAAGAAACAACTTTATCCCTAAACCCAGGACTAAAGACATGTACGCTGGCTCTGAAACCAGTGTCAAAGAAACACACTTTGTCCCTAGACTTAGAGTCAATGAAAGAAATAATGCCCTGGTCCTAAGATTAGAGTCAAAAAGCTAAAAAGGACCAGTGAAAGAAACATAGTTTGGTCATAAAGTCAGAGCCATCTTGGTCCCAGACCAGCTAAACTGACCAATCCCTGAGCAGGGAAAACTTAACCAATCCCCTTTCTCCCTGGGAAGACTCTGCCCCTAAGAAGCCCTAGGTAAGTCTTTCCACCTTTTTAGTTGAGAGCTGGCAGAGGCAGCTACTCTCCTGAATTCCTCCTTCCCAAATAAATTGCTTTCTCAAAAGAGTCTTGGGTGATGACCTTCACTCTCCTGCACAGAGCAGAAGATCCTGGCTGGGATGTCCCTTAGGGGACTGAACTGAAAACCTTAGCTGAGACCTCTCTAGTTGGTCTCAGCAAGGTGGAGCTGAACAAAAGAACCTTGCTAGGACGCTTCTTAAGCGGGCTGAGGAAGGCCTGCTGAGGCAAAGTAACAACTTTTTCAGGGGAGCCAGAGATTGCTACATTTCTTCAGAAGGCTTCCCTTAGCAGAGTGTTAGCAGAAGAAACATCTTGGGCTGGAGAAGAAGCAGATAGCTCTGCAAGGAAGCTCCAGTAAGGGAACAGAGCAGAACTCAGCTGCAGCGGCTCTCCAGGAGAAGAGCAGGATCCTTATATCCTGCTGGGAGACCATGCCCCACAGCACCGCAGCTTCAGGTATCCTGGCTTCCCAATAGTCATGACACCTTTTCCTCCAGGGCTGGGCTGTCCCTTTGCAGCTCCAGCCCCCAGGGCTGTCCTGTTGCAGCTCTACCCCTCCAGAGCTGTCCTGTTGTGGCTCTACCCCTCCAGAGCTGTCCTGTTGCGGCTCTAAGTATATCCTGGCTTCCCTATAAGTCAGGGTAGCCCAATACCACTACTGTACCACATTTCCCTACATAAGGTACTTGCCGTTCAAGCCTGGAGTCTTACATTCAATCACCAGAACTCATGTAAATGTGGAAATCAAGAAGTGACTCCACAAAGCTGTCCTCTTAACTTCACATGTGTGCTTGCACGTGTGTGTACACTCACACAACCACAAGTAAAAATTTCAAAAGGAAAAACCTTTCTCTCTGAAAGACATCATATAGGCGTGTAGGCAGTAGAGTGGTGCACAATTGTAACTCGGAAGACTGTAACAGGTGATTCATGAGCTCTAACAAGCTTAAATTACATAGTGAGTTCCAGGACAGTCCAGTAGACAAAGTGAAACCTTGTCTCGAAGGAGGAGGAAGAGGAGGAGGAGGAGGAGGAAGAAGGAGGAGAAGAAGAAGAAGAAGAGGAGGAGGAGGAGGAGGAGGAGGAGGAGGAGGAGGAGGAGGAGGAGAAGAAGAAGAAGAAGAAGAAGAAGAAGAAGAAGAAGAAGAAGAAGAAGAAGAAGAAGAAGAAGAAGAAGAAGAAGAAGAAGAAGAAGAAATAGAAGAAGAAGAAGAGGAGGAGGAGAAGGAGGAGGAGATGGAGGAGGAGGAGGAAGAAGAAGAGGAGGAGGAGGAGATGGAGGAGGAGGAGATGGAGGAGGAGGAGGGGATGGAGGAGGAGATGGAGGAGGAGGAGGAGGAGGAGGAGGAGGAGGAGGACAACAAGAAAAGACAGGGTGTGATATAGGCCTCAAACAAGGAGAAACGACTTGTAACATATTACAAAGTGTCTATATAGAAGCCCAACAAAAATGAACAAAAGAACTGAACTAAGACTTCACAAAGAGAATGCATGTATATGTACACACACATACACATATGTGTGTGCATAGAGCCCCCAAACACTTGTTAAAACACTCACTGCCACTGTATGCATGTCACAACAACTCACATTTAAAAGCTAATTCTAGCAGGTTGGAAAGGGTATGGAATCACTGGGATTCTCATAAAACCTCTGGCAAAAACTTAAAATATGACTTCTATCGTGGAAAACAGTTTGACAGTTTCTTGAACACCTAAGCAGTGTCTACCATGTGAAGCTACACAAGAGAAACCAACGTGTACAGCCACATACAGACTTGGATCTGAATAAACTCATTGCAGCTTTCTGTGGAACACTTTCTTGTGCTTTACCGAATTCAAGGCCACCTATATTCTACTCCTCTGTTGCTTGTACGAGCTGTATAGTTTTAGTTCTTACAGTTAATTCTGCAGTCTATGTGGGCTTAGTTTCAGTGTGATCTGTGAGGAACCCATAAAAGTTCAGTATTTTTGTTTGTTTTTGTTTTTCGAGAGAGTGTTTCTCCGTGTAGCCCTGGAACTTACTCTGTAGATCAGGCTGGCCTCAAATTCACAGAGATCTGCCTGCCTCTGTCTGCCTCTGCCTCCCCAGGACTGGGGTTAAAGGCGCGTGCCACCACTGCCCGGCTCACAAATCCATTCTTTAGAACATAGGTATGCAGTGTTTTCAAACCACTTGACTGGTTCTAGTCCCCTCTCTTTTATTGCATATGGGACTCTTGTCAAAATATTATTGACCATAGATACAAAGATTCATTTCTGGACTCTTCCATCTATTCCATGAATCTATCTATCTTCATGCCTTGATCAATGGACGTTTGTAGTATCTTTTGAAATTGAGAGGTGTCCCTTAACTTCCTTCTCTCCCAAGACTACCTTGCATCCCATATAAATTTTAGGACCATCTTGTCAATTTCTACAAAATGTAAATGCTCTTCAAAGATTTTTAAAACAGTAAAGAAAAAAGTGCTTGAATTTAATGTAAAAATACTAAAAATAAAATTAAAGCTTTGGAATGCATATAAATATCTTTTGAACTAAATCAAAGTTAAATCAGAAGAAACGTGGGGGCTGGCGAGCTGGTTCAACTTTAAGCACATGTGTTCTTGTGAGAACCTAGGGCTGACTTCAGCACTCACATGTGCCTCACGACTCTCTGTAGCTCCAGGTCCAGGGAGTCAGTGCTCTTCTGACCTCCAAAAGCACCAGGCACACACATAGTGCACACACACACATGCAGGCAGAACACTCACACACATAGAATGAATATGAAGACTTTGTTTTTTAATAATATGCTACCAATTTAGACTTACTTTCTGGAAACGAATAGGAGGGAGAACATTTCATGCCTGTCACCACACTTTCATGGGTTATAGTATATAGATTTCTCTATAAGTCATAATCTCTGCCAGTATGCTTGTTTTAGTTCTTTATTTAGATTTATGTAAATTGGCCAGTTCTCACCACGTTGTCTTCATACTTGAGACCTCTGTTTTCATTCCTTCCTTGAGTCGCTGAGTTTCTTAGACAAGCAACATTTCCTGAGCGCTCGCCAGTGCTGCGTCCCGTGCATTCTCTGCCCTTGGTAAAGCTGCCTCATTTTACCCTTGCCCTTGAAGAACGGTTTGCCTAGTGGTAGGAGATTTGGGTCAGACACATGTATTTTTCTTCCAAAAACTTTTAGTTATTCTTTTTTTGTTGTTTTTTTTTTGTTTGTTTGTTTGTTTTTTGTTTTTCGAGACAGGGTTTCTCTGTGGCTTTGGAGCCTGTCCTGGAACTAGCTCTGTAGACCAGGCTGGTCTCGAACTCACAGAGATCCGCCTGCCTCTGCCTCCCAAGTGCTGGGATTAAAGGCATGCGCCACCATTGTCCGGCTAACTTTTAGTTATTCTACTATTCCTTCCAAGCATGCGCTTTTTCTGGCGTCCCTTTAACACTGATGACCAACCACATCATCTTTCTATGGGCTAGATTCATCATCGTATTGACACATCCAAGAAAGACACATGAATGCTGTAGTCCTTGAATATTTCCATGCCTAGAAAGGCCCTCTTGCTGCATTTACCACAGAAGTTCAGGGTGACTAGGGGTTGACACTCAAAGGTTATGCTTTCGTTCAGAGCTTGTAGGCATGACTCCATTGTCATCTGGCATTAATATTATCCCCCAGAGAAATCTGAGCCACAGAAATGTGAGGTCAACATTTTCCCCTTATCTTTCTTTCCATAAGAAACTTTAACAAACAAACCCAATGATGTCTACTTTCCCCTCAGTCCTGGGGCCTTAAACCAAGGTTTCGTATGTGCTAGGGAAATGTTCTCTCTCTACACTACACCCCTAGCTCCATGTGGCATATTGACTATATAGCCATCTTCTCTCTTTTTTTAGCTCATCTATTATATGACCCCTTTCCACTGGCATTTGTGCTCTTTAATATGTCTTTAAATTCTTTTAACTTTTAAAAATAAGTATTATAAAAGGATACACAAATATACAGGAAGAACACACCATAGTTTGCTGTTCACAGCTGAGCATAAAGATCAGCCAGCTTCTGAACATCTGTTTCATCTGAAGAGCCTTACGTCAACGATAGCCACTGAACCCTGGGACAATCTCTTTATGACATGCATACTTGCAACACATAATTAAAAGCATTTTAGTTGTCTTTTCTTTTCTTCTTCATTTCCTACAATGTCTTAATCCTTTCTCTTTGTCCATAATTCTATACTTAGGCCTGTCTAGCCAGCTTCTTAAGATTTACAATTTATTAGTTCTACAGGGTTCTGTGTTGGATTCCCATTCCTTAGCATTAAACCCTCTTCCCCGTTATTCCTGTGCTCTTGCAGCCAGCTGTTGAGCTCTTGTTTTGGTGGTTTCTGTATTCCGGGGGAAAAAAATGCTTTATAATGACAAATAATTTGGGGTAAAATGTTTTGTATTTTTTCCTGGAGTTATAGTGGGTTTTGGTGTTGAAGAGTGTCAAACATGGATTTAAGACAATAAAGAAAGTCTTTATTAGCTAACCAGCAACTACACTGGGTATTTGGGATCCCCGTGTAGCCCTGAACCTTCATTGGGATGAGCTTTTATTTATTTTATTTATTTATTCAAAAATTTACACTTCCTCTCCTCCTCCCATTCCCCTCCCGGTCCCCCACTCACCCTTCTCCCTCCCCCTCCCTCCTTAAGAGAGGGCAGGGAACCCTGCCTTATGGGAAGTCCAAGCACCCTCCCCACACACACATCCAGGCCTAGGAAGCTTTGCATTCAAATAGACTAGGGTCCCCAAAAGCAAGCACATGCAGTAGAAACAAGTCCCAGGGCCTTTATCAATGGCTTCTCAGTAAGCCCCCATTTTCAGCCACAGAGAGTCCGGTTTGATTGCATGCTTATTCAGTCCCGGTCCAGGTGAGCTCCCATTAGATCAGTCACACCGTCTCAGTGGGTGGACCAACCCCTCTCGGTCCAGACTTCCTTGCTCATCTTCTCCCTCCTCTGCTCTTCAACTGGACCTTGGGGGCTCAGTCCATTGCTCTGATGAGGGACTTTGTCTCTATCTCCATCTATCGCCGGACAAAGACTCTATGGTGATATTTGAGATAATCATCAGTGTAATAGTGGGCAAGGCCAGTTCAGGCACCCTCTACTCTGCTGCCCAAGGACCTAGCTGGGGACATCCCCATGTGGGATGAGCTTTTAAACACAAAACATTCTGGGTTGATACAGCTCAACAGTCAGCTAGAAGCAGAACAACAGAAGCCAAAATGCAAGGTTAGTGCATTTAGAAACTTCCCAGAGAACTTGCGGGTGAGGTGGCATGGGGCAAAGGGGAAATGGGATGAGAAACATGAGAAGGGGAGGATGGGAGGAGCTCGGGGGATTGGGATGGTTGGGATATAGGAAGGAAGGATACGGGAGCAGCGAAGTATATATCCTATCTAAGGGAGCCATCTTAGGGTTGGCAAGAGACCTGACTCTTGAGGGGTTCGCAGGTGTCCAGGAATATGTCCCCAGCTGGTACGTTGGGCAACTAAGGAGAGGGAACCTGAAATGACCCTATCCTATACTGATGAATATCTTGCATATCACCTTAGAACCTTCATCTGGCGATGGATCGAGGTAGAGACAGAGTCTCAATTTGGAGCACCGGTCTGAGCTCCTAAGGTCCAAATGAGGAGCAGAAGGAGGGAGAACATAAGCAAAAAATCAGGACCACAAGGGATGTACCCACCCTGTGACAGTGGAACTGATTTATTGGGAGCCCACCAAGGCCAGCTGGTCTGGGACTGAATAAGCATGGGTTGATTCTGGACTCTCTGAGCATGGCGGACAATGAAGTCAGATGAGAAGCCAAGGACAATGGCACTAGGTTTCGATCCTAATACATGAACCGGCTTTGTGGGAGCTTAGCCTGTTTAGACGCTCACCTTCCTGGAAGTAGATAGAAGACCTTCGTCTTCCCGCAGGGCAGAGAATTTGGACTGCTCTTCAGTATCGAGAGGGAGGGGGAATGGTGTGGGGGGAGGAGAAGAGGAGTGGGGGGAGGGGGAGGGAAGTGGGGGGAGGGGGCATTATTTGGGAGGAGGGGAGGGAAATGGGAAACGGGGAGCAGGTGGAAATTTTAATTAAAAAAGAATAAAAAAAAAAAAAAAAAAGAAACTTCCCAGAACTACGAACCGTGCTGAGTTTTATGGCCTGAATGGCATCAGTTGTGCTGGGGTGGGGGGTCTTACATTGAGAGTATATTCTTTGTCCTTCTTTAGCTACTAGCTTTGTTCACTGTGTGACTTAATATTGCATATTTATCTCGCCATTCCTTTTCTTACTGCATAAGGGGCTGTCTAGCTTCTAGAGCAGTGATTCTTGCCCTAGGGTAAATTTGCCCTCAGAAACACTGGGTGAAATGAAGACATTTTTGGTTATAACAAATATCACAATTAACTCAGAGCTAGCATTTTATTGCTTTGATACTGCTTTACCATTGGCCTTGGATGGCACAAAATCAAGCCAGCCAGGAGGCACTAAGTTAGGAACTGTGCCTATAGCTGATGGCAACGCTGTTCTAAGCAAGTAGTCAGGGCTGCCTGAAGATTTCCCTAGCAAAAGCTTGCAAAGGCCACCAGCCAGGAAGAAATGAGAGAAGACAGATTCAAAGCAGACCAATCAAGATGGGACTTTTTTTTGCCTCAAATCTAGGCAAGATGTAGAAGCAGTGTGAGGTGATTTACTTCAGATCATGGAGTTAGTCAGCTCCTTTAATGCTCATGATTCCTCTGTCTCTAATCCGTCTGCTTCCATGAGGATCTCTGTCTAACGCTGCCTAGTTTTCTCAGCTGTTTATAAAGCCTTGGCATCGGATAAGAGGAAGACAAGGAAGGTGTGAAGCTTTCCTTGTACAACCTTCTATCCTGCTCCCAATTCTCTCTCTCTCTCTCTCTCTCTCTCTCTCTCTCTCTCTCTCTCTCTCTCTCTTCTTTCTTTCTTTTTTTCTTTCTTTCTTTCTGTTTGTTTGTTTATTTGGTTTTTTTTTTTTTATCTTTGAGACAGGGTTTCTCTGTGTAGTCCCCCCTGACCTGGAACTCGCTCTGTAGACTAGGCTGGCCTCGAACTCACATAGATCCACCTGCCTCTGCCTCCCGAGTGCTGAGATCAAAGGTGTGCACCGCCCTCATGCAGCTGTTTTTGTCCTTGAGCAGGAGACAACAGACTTATAGCTCAGATTAGTTTTCAAAACATAAGGGGGTCCACACACCTCTGTACCTCTGAGCCCTTCTACCCACAAACGTGCACCATATGCCTTACAGCATGTTTTCAACCCGGGAGGAAGCTCTCTTCCCCACACCCAAACTCACTCTCCTGTCCTGAGGATGGCAGGCTCAGCTATTCCATCTTCACAGGGCCCCAGAGAAGGCAGCTGAGGAGAGAGGAACCTTATACAGACAAGATTTGTCAAGAACCAAAACAACCTAGGTTAGGAAGGAGCACCTGGGACAGTGTGCTCCCTGTACCTGCTACTTTGGGAAAGCTCGGAGACTTGCTAGACCTAATAAACAGAGCTAGTGGCTAGATATAAAGACTCCGAGGTAAGTGCCTGCCTGTCCGTGTCTGCCTTTGGCTGCAGCACTTTGGGGAGCTAGAGACCAACCAGCCTCAGGCAGGTGGAGACTTGTGGGCATGTGACCCAGTGAGCCAGAGAAGGACAGGAAATGCATGAACACCCTTCACCTGCCCAAGCTGCCCTAACACCGGAGTTCCCAGAAATCTCCGAGAATTTCAAGAGATTCTATGATCTTCTCAATGTCTTTACTTGTGTAGTTAAACCAACCAGCATACATTGGAAAGTGAATAACTGTTAACTGTTTGCTGAAGCTTAGTAAATGACTAACTCACTTGGAGGTAGGCTAAGATTTGGCTGAATTCCATAGTCAATTCCACAATACCCACCCTCTGTTTCTGAAAGTCGGGGACAGACATGGTGCCAACTTGTGTAAGGGGTTCAAATGGTGATCAGTAAGTTGGACAGCCAGCAAATTGGTTTGTTTGTTTTTGAAACAGGGTCTCTCTATGTAACTCTGGCTGTCCTGGAAATGACTGTGTAGACCAAGCTGGTCCCTGACTCACAGACACCTGCCTAGCTCTGTTTCTCTAATGCTGGAATAAGATGTGTGGACCACCATGCCAGATCTTAATAACCTAGAACTTGATCCTTTGGAAGCTTCACCTTAGCCCCACTCTCCCCTCTCCAAACCCTGCCCCCATCTCAGAGAGCTCACCAAGCAGCGGTTCCTCCCCCCGGAGCTGTTCAAGACTACTTCTACAGGGTGTTTAATCTCCTGTCCATAGACTTGCCATGTGATTTCTCCTCTTCCCTGAGACCACCTGGGGTGGGGGGCACTCTGCTCAGATTAAACCTGGTCATTTATCTTTTAATTCAGCTCAATTTGGCTTACTATGTCAGTAGAGAAATCAACTATAGGGGATTCAAAATATCCTCTCTTTCTCCCTCTCCCCCTCACCCTGCCTCCTAAGGAATTCAAGTCAATCCTTCTGCATGCAAGGCAAGTACTCTACCTCTGAGCTACAATCTAAGTCCTTCCTGACATTTGGTTTTGTTGTTTTGTTCTCTTGAGATAGGATCTCCTCGTGTAACTCTGGCCTGGCCTGGAGCTCTTTTTGTAGAACAGGTCGGTCTCAAACTCACAAAGATTCACTTGCCTTAGGCAGCCAAGTGTTGGGATTACAGTATGCCACCATGACCGGTCTGAAAATTGGCTTATGGTGAAAATGTGTCAAGGATATGACCTAAACCCCACTTCTACCTTTGGCATGGGATTCTGAAGGCTGTCACTCATGCTGAGTCTCTGACACTCCTCACCAGTTCCTGCCCCTAGCCTACTTCCCTGGCCTGTGACCTCAGCTACACAGGTGGAAACGTGTACTTCAGAGATAACCATCAGTTTGCCTACCACGCTCTAAGCCCTTCCAAACTCTGTAATCCAGAGCTACTGACTAGGTCCCTCCAAGTACTGTGGCTCCGTTTCTCAATACCACCCATTGTTCTCAGTTCCACCACAATCTGCCCCTTTGGGCCACTAGGTCAAGGTTCCCCTCCCCCTCTGGCTGAATAAGCTGATCATCCTGCATCACAGCCAGGCCTCAGCATCTCTCTGCTCTGTTAGGACCTCTGAGTTGCTTTTGCTCATAACACACCTGGCACCGAATGTACAGAGTCTTCCAACACTTAGCTAATCTGATGCCACCTAGGTGTCCTACAGTTCATGCCAGTTCTGTCACTATACGGAGTTAAATTCAGATCCCATGAATAGATGTTTCTCAGTTCTGCCTAACTACCCCACTTCACACGCCCATCACAAACGCCATGTCTGCAAGAGAACCACTGACTGACTGGCTACAAACTGATGAGTTCCCTTAATACATTTTTCAGGTCTGCTAACTAGTCCCTGGGAGTACTCATGAAATGTATGAACATGATTTATTAACTAGCAGTGGTTTATTATTCAGGATCCGAGGAAGCCAAATGGACAAGGTGCATAGGGCAAGGCATAGGGGAAAAGGGGCAGAGCTTGCATACCTTCTGGGCCCGCCACCTTCTCAGAACAGCAATATGTTCACTAACCCAGACTCTGTTCAACTTCACAAATTAATGGGTTTTATGGAGCTTCCCTTCAGCAGGCATAATGAGTTTAACCTCAGCCTCTAGTAATGAACTCACTTGCCAGCTTGTCTCTGATGTGTAGAGTTGGGGGTTGGAGCTCTACCCCAGCTGTCTAAGGATGCCTACCTAGATCATGGTCTTGCTGGAGACTAACTCCTGTCCTCTCCACTTGTGCGCTGGGGAGGTCCACATCCTTCTTAGTGCCTGTTGGTACAACTTCTTCTTAGCTCTTGTTATCATGTGGACTTTCAGACTTGTACCACTCCAGGCATTCTGTTTGGTAAACAGAAATGGGTAAGATCCACATGGTGGACTCCACTGGCTTGTTGAATGAATAACCATTCCCAGCCCTTTCTTTCCTGCTGTTTCCTTGACTATGGGTTAGAAAACTTAAACATTCTCTTTCTTATCATCTAGGGAATGGTAGAATTTTGACCCTGGAGACAGAAGCAGACGTTTCTAAAATTTAGAGAAAGTATTTTTTTTTCTCCTTTGGCAAATGAGATAGCACAGTGGGTTTGCCTCTTTGCCTTATTCCAACACTAAAACCTCAGGTGCAGCAGAGTGTCTGTGGCCGTGTTGAAGCTGATAGGGAAGGCAAAAGAAGTGAATGTGCTACCCTTGACACTGGGGCTGATGAACTGATGCCAGTAACCCATTGCACTCCGGATTTCATGAGTGAAGACTGGGCACAAGAGTTGGGTTCTCTATAACTTGCAGTTGAAATGAATAACCTCAAAGCAACTCTTACATGAGAACAAGCTTTCTCTCTCTAGACTCTAGAGAAATGCATTTAGCAGTATCTTAAGTTATAAATCTCACTTGTTTTATGTGGCCTGAAATTATTTTTTAATTATTTTACACACACATCTAGTTAAACTGCTTGGTTATGGAAAAATTTAAAATTTCATATTCCCTGACCAGGGCCTGGGTAAACTGAAAAGTGCTTTTCAAGCACAAAAAACCTTTGATGCATCATTGTGGCCTCAAATCAGGTAGAACTGGAGAATCTGTACCCTTGAAACAACAAACAAAAACAAAAATTCTACTGTGATTCACTGTGGACAGAAGTGATTCAGCATGCCTAAGCGAGCTTATAACCTGACAACAGAGAACACAGTGATTTGAATTTGTAAACCAGGGGAAAGTCATTTAGTAAGAAATAAAATTGGGTTGACACCAAACAATACACATAAGAATAGACTGATTCCAAAGGGAATAGAGAGAAATTAGAAAAAAAATAATGAAATCAAACAAACACTGAAATAAAATGCAGATAAAAAAGTATTATAGAGTATGGAGAAAGTATAACTGTAGCAGTTCTTTCTCTGTCCTGCCAGCCAGCTCCCAAATAATGACACAGAGACTTCTTGTTAATTATGGAAGCTCAGGCTATAGCTAGACTTGTTTCTAACTATTTCTTATAATTTAAATTAACCCATATGATTATTAATCTATAGTCTACCACATGGCTTTCACCTCTATCCCATTCTGTATGTCTGACTTATTCTTCTTCTCTGCCTCGCTTCTTCCCAGAGTCCTCTCTGTGCCTGGAAGTCCTGCCTATACCTCCTGCTAGCTATTGGCCATTTAGCTCTTTATTTAACCAATCAGAAGGCACCTTGGCAAAGATGCATCTTTAAAGTATGCAAAAAGATTATTCTCCCTTGTGTCTAAATAAAAGGAAAGGGTCTAACTCTAACATGGTAAAACTGTGTGTAATAAGAACAATTATCAGGTAAGAATTACATTCACAATGTCTAGTCCATTTGCATTTTGAAAATTCAGAGAAAAACTCTATTATCTATTCTATATTGATGAGTCCCAAGTTTTACACCTAAACCACTTTTTATCATAACTTGTATTACCAACCCAAATTTATCTTTTTAGGCCTCAAAACATTTTCTTAGATAAACAACTTAAGCTTTTATGTCTCTCAAACCTTATGCATTTTTTACCGTCTTTGTGAGTTTCTTTTCTGAATTTGGTAACAAAAAACATTACAACTCTAACTATCTTGTCTTCAGTTCCATCAGAGACCTGATAAGGTGTAATATTACCTGAGTAAACAAAAAGTATATAGCAAACAACTTCCAAAACTATAGAAATGACAGAGATAGATGACTACATGGACAGTCACCCAAGTTCCCTTTGCAACAATGTGGCATTCATCTTCAGTCTATAGGTAGACTACAGATATACTACAAGTCTAGTATATCTGACAAACTTTTCTGTGAAGAAGGAATTTTGAATTTGTCTTGACAAAGTTTGGTAGTTGTCTTCTTTTGTGTCCTGCTTGTCCAGTTTGGACAACATATTGTCAGCAGTAGAAGTAAGGGCAGTTTCTTGCCCAGATGGCTAGTTTTGCCTCATAGTAAGCAAACTCCATAGGGAGGTTCTTTGACACCCACCATCCTTTGTGAAGTAATTGGTGCTAGAAGGAACAGACATACCTCACTGTCATGAATAGCCTTATGTTGTTAAAATATTTTAAATGCCATATTCCATAGGTCTTGGAAGTGTTTGAACACTATCTATTTAAAATATATTTGTTTAAACTTGAAAACATATCTAACATGACTACAAGCTTGATTGTAGATGACTAACTACTAACCTGTATTTCTTTATTATCCTAAGTAGCTTTTAAGGACTAAAACTTACATTACATTTTAAAAGGTATAATATCTTAAACAAGAACAGAAGGATATATACAGTATAACTATAACCAAAATAACTTTAAATTTGTATCAACATATAAAAATCCATACCAAATATGTAAAATATTTGAGGCTAATAGCTGTGGGGTTTTTTTAAGTTTGAAAGTAGATTGAATAACTTCCCTTTTAATCTGTCATATCTTTTCTTTCTTTCTTTCTTTTTTTTTTTTTTTTTTTTTTTTTTTTTTTTTGAGACAGGGTTTCTCTGTGTAACTTTGGAGTCTGTCCTGGAACTAGCTTTGTAGACCAGGCTGATCTCAAACTCACAGAGATCCATGCGCCTTTGCCTCCTGAATGCTGGGATTAAAGGCGTGCGCCACTACCACCTAGCATCCTATCATTTCTATATTCCCCCTTTTTCTATTCAGAATGAGATCTTTGAATCCAATTCCTTTCACTCAGATTTTTTCCTGGCTATGACCAATAACAACTTGTGACAAAACCCCCTAAACAGTGACAAACATCCATAACACACCAAGTGACCAAAAATCACTCACCCCACTTCATGAGAATGTGGGTGTCTTGTTATCTAGATTGCTTAATGTTATCTTGGGGCAACAGCATCTTTAGGGAACCCTGAGAAAATCAAGATAATGATCAAGTCCTGGGAGAGTTAACTGCTGTCCAATCTCAGTGTGGGAAAGTTCAAGGCTTATCTGAAGTCCTGGCTGGATAGTCTATGAGGATCGACCATAAACTTTGAAGTTGTTCTAGATGCAGAATTTTGAGGAAATTGCAACAGAAGCATTCTGAAAGGCTGAATCACCTAGACTACTTGTCTTCATTGGTGTTTGGTCCCCTTTTTTCTTTCTGAAAGCACACAAAGTTTTAAAAATAACCTATATATCTGCTTAACATAGGCATAGAATATGCAGTGTACACAAGTCATCTAAAGATAATTTTTTTTGTTTTATGTTTGAGTGGGTAAAAGGCATCTGTCAATTTTATAAGTCCATTTGGACTGTATAATCAAACTATCATGAGGGCTGTGTAAACAACAAGATTTATCACATCTCATCCAGTCACAGAGCTGCTCCCATGTTGAGGGATCAGTATATACGTCACCTGTCTTTCAGTCTTTACTGGATTTCCCCCTCATGTCTGTAACCAAGATCCTCAGGAGGTCTCCTCTAGTCAAATCTGATCTCTATTAACTTTGAAGGAATCCATGGCTTTTTGTTACCTGTGGAAACAAAGGCATATCCCCTCCCCCAACATAACACATATTCTGGTTTCCATTTTAAAGTTAAAACATCCCTAAAGTATATAAGCTGGTTTAATTCAGCAGTCTCTTCCACAATCCAGTATCTCTCAGGAGCTGCTGTTTGCTCCTCAGCATTCAAACAATTCAAAGTCAATAAATCACCATTTATCTTTACATGGCTTATTCTTTTATATTACTGTATTCTCTCTTTAAAGACTTTATGATTTTTAAACTGTTTTTTTTTTTTTTTTAATGACAGCCTATACCCATTTTTTACTGCATCTGTTTAAAGGTTTTCTCTGTCTGGACCCCTGTAGCTTTCTTTGCCTGGTGAACCAAGTCTTTTTTTTTCTTGTATAATCTTTTTTTTTTTTTTTTTTTTGGTTTTTTGAGACAGGGTTTCTCTGTGGTTTTGGAGCCTGTCCTGGAACTAGCTCTTGTAGACCAGGCTGGTCTCGAACTCACAGAGATCCTCCTGCCTCTGCCTCCCGAGTGCTGGGATTAAAGGCGTGCGCAACCACCGCCCGGCTGTGAACCAAGTCTTAACCTTGCTGTGCAACTCTACACATGGTGCTGCTGGCTCAAGCCTACAGGCAGCAGCTGGAAGCCATGCTCTGTACACTGTGGCCCATTGGCCTGAGAGACCCACAGGACTACAAAGCTGTATTTGACTGTATATTTGTGTGTTTGAAACTTTTTAAAAGCTTTCTCAGTCCTATGTGAAATACCTGTCCCTACGTTAGATGCCATATGTAGTGGTTCTTTCTCTGTCCTGCCAGCCAGCTCCCAAATAATGGCATGGAAACTTCTTATTTATTATGGAAAAGCTCAGCTTAGTCTATAGCTTAGACTTATTCCTAACTAGCTCTTTTTTTTGTGTTTTTCGAGACAGGGTTCCTTTGTAGCTTTAGAGCCTGTCCTGGAACTAGCTCTTGTTGACCAGGCTGGCCTTGAACTCACAGAGATCCACCTGCCTCTGCCTCCTGAGTGCTGGGATTAAAGGCGTGTGCCACCACCGCCCGGCCCTAACTAGCTCTTATAACTTAAACGCATATGCTTTTTAAAATTAATCTACATTCTACTACATGACTTTTTACCTCTATCCAATTCTGTGTGCCTGACTTGTTCCATGTCTTGCTGGCTTCTCTGCCTCTCTTCTTCACAGAGTCCTCTCTGTGCCTGGAAGTCCTTGCTATACCTCCTGCCTAGTTATTGGCCATTTAGCTCTTTTATTAAATCAATCAGAAGGAAACTTGGCAAAGACACATCTTCACGGTGTACACAAAGATTATTCTGAAACAGATAACCATAATTCAAATGCCACATACAGCAAGAGAAAACCCAATCTTAAAAAAAAATATTGTGGCTAGGAGGATGACTTCATTGGTGAAGTGCTTTCTGCCCAACCATGAGGGCCCTAATTTGGATCCCCAGCACCCACATAAAAGCCAGGCTTAGCAGCATGTATCTGCAAACCCAATGCTAGGAAGACAAAGAAAGAGTGCCCATGGCAAGTCATCCTAGCAGAATCTGCAAACACTGGATTCAGTGAGAGTCCAAAAACATTATGGAGAGTTGTTAAGGAATACACCTGACATCAGCTTCTGATCTCCACATATTTACACACACAAGTGCAAGTGGGCTGGGACACACATGTGAACATGTACAGACACACACACATCTTAGATACACATTTTTTTTTTTGCATAGCCAGAACCACCATGAAAAAGCTCAAAAGACAGGCTTGGAATGCAGCTCTGTGGTAGAATTTTTAACATGTATGTGAACCTAGAATTCTACCCCCAACACCACAAAACCATTCCCTCTACCTATATCAAAAATGCAACAAGTGATAGATGTGAAGAAAATATTTGCAAAATATATCACAAATAATAGGCTAATAGTCATGACAACAAGACAATCTCAAATGTAATACCATACAGAGAAGAGTGAAATTAATCACTGTGGTATTGTTGTGTTATGTTAGCAACAC
Source organism: Chionomys nivalis (assembly GCF_950005125.1). NCBI lineage: Eukaryota > Metazoa > Chordata > Mammalia > Rodentia > Cricetidae > Chionomys > Chionomys nivalis. The sequence continues at coordinate 48,719,572 of NC_080100.1, forward strand.
ATGCTAGTACTTCCTGTCCAGCTTTTATTCATTTCAGGAATTAATAGTCTGATTTCAAAAGCAGGAAGTTGGACTGCATAGCCATCTACAGATAGGTTCCTTCCAAGACTAAAGGGGTTTGCAGCCCTAAGTGAATAATAACCTCCGGGAAATCTGTACAAATAAAATATGCATACACTATTCTAAGAAATGGGGATTTCAAGGGTATTTTTAACTCTGACATTTTCCATCCCAGAAGGGTTTTTTTTTTTTATTTTGTTTTGAAGCTTGTAGTCTGCTGGCATTCTCTTTCTTTTTCTGTATTTATTTTAGAACATAACTCCCACAAACAATATGGCTCCCCTGTTGGCAAGGATGAGCTGTGAGACACTGGTGTGCAGTCCCCCAGCTGTGTGTATGCAGGGCTATGTGAATTCCTAGGTGATCTATGCTCTGGCTCCCTTGCCCTTTCTTTGAAGCGTTCCCGGACAGAAGCGCTGTTTGGTTTACTACACTAGACACTTTCCTGCCAAACAATGTTTGGGAGAAAAGTGAGAGCTCAGCTATTTTAAGAACCACCAGCAAATGTACCTATTGATCCCTTTCCGTGTATCATCCAAGGTACTTCCCAGCCACCAGTTATGGGAATTGAGAGTGTTCAGAGGCCAAGGGCAACCAGAATGAGGAAAGAAACCTTTCTAGTGTGGTTTGTAAATGAAATCTTCTTCTCTGGCTCAAGGAAGGAATTATAAACATCTCAGCCTGAACAAGACCTGTTTCTATTTGTTTATTTGTTCGTTTGTTTGTGTTTGGCTGGGGATCCACATAGTAACCTGGTGTTCTACCACTGAACCATATCCCTAGGGCCAGCTTTAAAAAGGGTTTGGTTATCATCAACCTAGTGGGAATAAAAAGACTATAGAGTTACCCAAACTATCATTCTTATGGTCACAACAACACCCTTTGTCACATGTCCTGGTCATGACTTAGCTTCAGCTGCACGGGTTGCAAGCTGAAGACTCCCTGGCACCAAGTGCCCACCGCCACGCTTTTGAACCTTTTCCAAAGCTTCGATGTCTGAGCCCTGCCACACACATAGCTGGGCAAGTATGATCCAGAAGACTTTCCCCAACCAACGAGGCTAGAGTTGGCTAAAGGTCCCCCTTGCTCTCACCCATTCTTTGGAAGTACATTCCACTGTGTTCCTCTGGGGGGGGATGGAGCGTCAATTTCCCACGACGGTAACTGGCCGAGTAGCCCATGCTATAGTTGCCTTTCCTTTTAAACTGTGTTATATTCTTCGCATTCTTATTTTAACTTCCTGAGATTTTCCTTCAGATGAACAGTTATATTCACAATGGCCTGCCCCCTCCCATCAAACATCAATGAAGACAGTTTCCCCACAGGGCAATCTGATGGAGATGATTCCTCAGGATGTTTCAGTTGACAGCTGGAGCCAATCATGAGGCTGGTTACGACACCAACCCAAGATGGTCTTACAGAAGAAGAAAAGAACCAACTAAAGGAAGAGGCTGGAGTTTTAGAGTCAGCAGGCTTCACTACAAAGAATAAAACAGAGAGGTGAGCTGGTCTGTAGGGAGAGGCGGAGATGATAAGGAGTGTTAGGTTTAAAAAGAAGAGAGAAATGAGTACTTCTGTGTTACGAAAGGTCTGTCAGAATCAAGAAGGTCTTATCTCAGTCCACTGTACCTCTGTAACACAACATAACACCCAGTGTTGGCTAATATGCAAAGAGGAAGTTTAATTGGCTCATAATTCTGGCAGCTGGAAAGTTCAAATATCATGATACAGCTCGGGTTAAATCTCAGCACAGGGGCAAGGTGAAAGAACACCGGCCACATGCAGTGATCTATAGGGCAGCCCGTGTTCTAACAGTCTACACTTAAAAAAAAAAAAAAAAAGAGTTTTTTAAAAATTAGCTTGCATGTATGGCTATTTGGCTACATGTATGTTTGTGTGCCACAGAAGCCAAAGAGAGCATCAGATCACTTGAGACTAGAATTAGGAGCTGGCTGAGAATGGCCAGTGCTCTTAACCACGGAGCTGTTCTCAACACTCCAGTCACCTAACAGCCCACTCTTGGAAGAACTCAGCCCTGTGTCAAACGTGATTGAGGTGAGGCAAATCTCATCACAAAACAGAGATAAAGGGCTGTGGAATAGCTTAGTCAGTAAAGGCCAGGTCTGATGGCCTGCATTCAGTCCTGAGAATCCACATGGTGGAAGGAGAGAACCAACCCCACAGTCGTCCTCTGAGCTCTACACACTCACGGTGGCACATGCACTCCTCTCCCCAACACACAGTGAATTCTTAAGTTCAAATTTTAAAAAGAGGTAAAACCTAGGTGCCTACAGCTTCACTCACCACCAGAGCATCTGCAGAAACTGTCTTTTACTGGTCTAAGCTTTGAAGTTACAGGGGCTTCATGAGAGAATGTTTGAGGGATGCGGCACCTTTGAAGACTGTGTGAGAACAGGGCGCCACCCAAGCAAATGAGTTTGTGACTTGCTCCTGTGTTGAAGATATATGCAGCCATGTGCGCTCAGCCACACAAGACTGATGGGTATTTGGACCAGCTAGAATTGTTTCTAGAGATATTCTGTTAAGCTAGGTGCCCATCTGTACTGGCTGGTTTTATCTTAGCTGGACACAAGCTAGAGTCACCAGAGAGGAAAGAACCTCAGTTGAGGAAATGCCTCCATGAGATTCAGCTGTGAGGCATTTTCTTAATTAGTGATCAATGTGGGAGGGACACTGTGGGTGGCGCCACCCCTGGGCTGGTGGTCCTGGCTTCTTCAAGAACGTGAGCTAAGCAAGTGAGTAAGCAGCTCCCTCCACGGCCTCTGCATCAGCTCCTGTCTCCAGGTTCCTGCCCTGATTGAGTTCAGTCCTGACTTTCTTTGGAGGTAAAAAGCAATGTGGAAGTGTAAGCTGAATAAACCCTTTGGACCCAAATTGCTTTTTGGTCATGGCGTATTGTTGGAGTAACAGAAACCTTAGCCAAGACAGCGTCTAACGGGGAAGAAAACTCAGTCGTGGTAATAAAAGAGATACAGAAGAATATTACTAGAGGAACTACTTTGGAATGTAAGGTAAGATTGAAACCACACAAGTCATGAAAGACAGGCAAAAGGAATGGCAAAAGGAAAGAATGTCCTTTTTTAAGTTTTAATGATCAAGAACCAATTGATAAAGTTGTTTAGCAATATCACACTACTCATGGGCATAACCGCAAGGTGAGAGGAGCCTTTCTGAACAAGAAGAGCAGCATACTGGATCACAAGTAGGTCATGGGGGTAGATTTGGCAACGTAATGGGTGGTGGAGTTCATTTAGGCTGGGTTGGGAACTTTGGCCAAAGAGCAGACTCTGCCAGTGAAGATGTTGACAACAGAAGCGGCTATAGAGGGGAGATGATGACACACTATTTGGGAGGTGATAAAGGAAGCGATGGTGGCGGTCCTTGTTACAGGGGTAGAGGAGGTTGTCTATGGTTGTAGTGGTCCAGGATATGGAAGCTAAGGCATGGGAGAAGAGGAGGGTGTGACGGTTACAATAAAGGAAGAAGTCTTGGTGGTGGAGGTGGTGGCTACGCTGCATTTGGGGATGATAGTGGACAGTAGAAATCAGATAATGGGCTCAGGAAGGGAGCAGTGGCATAGAGAACACTTCAGCGGTCCCTTAGGTAGTGGCTATGCATCTGGTCGCACATGTGGGGGATACTGCAGCAAAGGGTTTCTGAACTATCAGAAAAGGTCTGCGATGTGCAGCAGGGGAGAAGGGGTTACCAGGAGCAGTGCAGGTCACTCGGAGGCAGTCCTCCCACAGGTAAGTTTGGGGCAGAAGAAGTCATGAGTTTTAAGTTACTGTCACTTAAAACAGGAAACTCTCCTTGCTCGGGACTGTCCCATCCACAGTCTGCAAAAGGTTCAGTTATGGGCTTGAGAGATGGCTCAGAGGTTAAGAGCACTGGCTGTTCTTCCAGAGGACCTGAGTTCAATTCCCACCACCAAATGGTGGCTCACAACCATCTGTAATGAGATCTGCTGCCCTCTTCTGGTGTGCATGCATGCAGACAGAACACTGTGTACATAATAAATAAAGAAATATTTAAGAATGTTTTAAAAGTTCAGCTACTGTCTAATGCAACTGTAGTATAAAGCAGAAGTCCATTCCTTTTGACTAGTGAAGCTCTTTTCATTTTATTGGGTATAGCAGCCTATAATGTATGGCAATGCTACCACAAAAATTTAAAAAATGATTCTTTTTCACTTTGAAAAGGGGAAAAAAGAACTTGGTTTTGTGAAAATTGATGGCTGTTGTCCAGAGGCAATGATATTATGACATCAGATCACCTCCCACCGTGCCCTGATAAATAACTCGTTTATTTTCCACAAGAAGGGTAAAGCTAGCTTTCGGAGTGCTATGAAGCCACTGGGGTTATTTTTCAAAAAACAGCTCACAAGACCCTCCCATTGAAGTAGCAAAAGTGACCAAGGCTGAAAAGGGCAATGCGTGGTGGGGTTAGGTGGGTGGGGAGGTGGATAAGATGTCTAGGGGTAAGAGCACTCAGCAGTGCCCACGAGGCCCCAAAGGCACGGGCTCTGGAGCATCAGAACCTGCAGCTTCAGTTCAGTCAGCTCGGAGAGACTGATTGATGCCTAAAAACCTGGTTTCCCTGGGAGGACAACCTCACAGATAGAAGGACGTTCAGACTATAGGCAGCTCATGGATCGGGATCATATTAGCACTGAGAACCTGGTACTAGAAAAAGGAAGGGATCAATATCATACAGAAATTAAAACCTACATGTTGGTTGAAAAGTTGCTGTCACTCACTCACCTGATAGCTCAGGGGGCAGAGAGAAAACAATGGATGGGGACAGCAATGCCTTTCATTCAATTCTTAACGGTGGGCACCTTTTATTAGTTTCTTGGATGACTTCCTCATGTTGGACCAAGTGTAACGTTATACACTTTTAGTATACTTAGCTTAAAGTCAATTCTAGGCATTAAGGAGATTTCAGACTAGACCTTATAAAGTTCTTTGATATTAGATTTATGTCTTTTTTTCTTAACGTGTCTCAAATCTTTACAGTAAAATTGTTTCATGCTTCTCACTGTGATGATCAAGTGACTCTGTTGGAGTCACCGTGTATCTCCCCACTGTGAGGATATCATGGGAGATATAGAAATGGACTGTCCGAATATCATCCCTCCCTTCCCACAGCTTCCTTGTTGTTAAATGTAGTTCAGACACTGAGGCACAAACTGAAAGGGAGCTGACTCAAGGGAGGCCCCATAAGTGCTCTGTTTGCTTTTCTTTTCCTTCCTGCAAGAAGGCTGAAAAGCACATGTAAAGAAGGCTGGAGCTTTAGCTGCCACCCAGTAGCTTGAGGTGACCTCTGGTGGTGACAGATACTGTTTGTGACTCCATGATCACCTGCCCAGAGCTGGTCTCTTGTATTTTCTCACCATAGCCAGCTTTACTATTAGAGTCCAGCGGCCCTGAAGGTGCCTTCAGGCTCTGCTCGCATGGAGAATCCACTCATGCTGAATGCCGAAGATGCGGCTGGGAAGGAGCACCCAGAGCTGCCCAGCTGAGATTAGCTTAGCTCTTACCCAAAAAGCAGTCCTGCTCACCTTGCTTATGCTACTTTTATTTGAGTTTCTCTGTTTCTGTGTAGTCGAATTCCTTACAATTTGCAATTGATACCAATAGGTAACTTTGTAGTTACCTGTAGCTACAGCAATTCTGTATTAAAACAGTTTTTCACCTATGTATTGCCCTAAGCGATTGCTCTTCAACTCCTCTCTCAGTGCAGTTGCTCAGGAAAACCCGAGGCAGGTCCCCTTGGACCGTTATGACTCTGTCTTCTTTCGCTTTTGCTTGGCAAGATCATATCTAGATCTTTGCGAGCGCTTTCTGGAGTCTGTGGGCCCCTACTTCTTCCCGGTCTCCTGATTATTCTATCAGGAGCTTCTATGAAGCTGGGAACCTGGCTGAGCCAGAGGGAGAGAGGCTGGGTTAGAAAGGATGAAGGTTACAAGAAAGGGACTTAGCTCTTTGCAAAACAGACAGCTAGAGCTTTTAAATGCCTCATTCATTCCACTCATCCAATGGGACCAGAACATAGCTGCTACCTAGGGAGAAGCAGTGATCATATTCGGGTTGAAATTAGTTTCCCCTTATTTTGTCTTTGATTTTTATTTCATTAATTCCTCTGTGAATTATTCACCTTGTCTAAAATTCATTAAGATCCCCGGCCCTGGGGCTGCTGAGGCAGGAGGATCTTGAGTTTGGGTGCCTTTTCAAAAAACAATACAGAACAAAATAAGCACAGGAACAGATGTTTGTATCCAACCCTGCACATGCCATTTGCAGGTTGTATAAGTAATGTCTATGGGAAAATGATTCCCGCAGGCTACATGCATTTCCAAAATAGCTGTGAATGTCACCCAATATAAAACTGCAAACTTAGTTCATGTTACAGAATTTTTTTGTTTTTATATTTTATTGCACAGTTCTTTGTAGATAACAACTTCATGTCACAATGTCAAAATGTTGAACTCACCTACTTTCAAGTAAAAAAAAAAAATCCAAGACAGGTTGTATCTGCTCCCCGACATTCTACAAAGATTAAAGGAAGGAGAGGGAGGAAGCAAAACGAAGCAGTGACCAGTGAAACTGGGCAAGGCGGCGGAGGTCTTTGTGAGCACTCTCTGTACAAGTTTCTGTCCCTCTCCCCCTTTTCTGAGACAAGGTCTCATGTAGCCCACACTGCTCTCAAACTAGCTGTGGATAATCTTGAACTTCTGACCTTCCTGCCTCTTCACCCCAGAGTGCTGGGATTACAGGTATGCACTACCACACCCCAACTATTTTTTTCTTTTAATTTAAAGAAAGGTGTCATCAATTGATTACAGTTGGGGAAATTTTAAAAGCCAAGAGTCCAAATGTTTAATGTTGTTCTGAGGAGCAATAGAGGAGAATTTTAGCTCACACACAGAATGAAATGACATGATAAGAAGACACGAGAGTGTCTGTCAACCTTCGTGTGACGTCCTTGCCTCTCATTTACTTCTTTATTAAGTTACACTTGCTTACTTTTTACTTGTTTCTTTGTGTGTGTTCACACCACAGCACTTGTGAGAGTCAGCTCTCTCCTTCCACCACGTGGATCCTGAGGCTTGAGCCCAGGTGTTCTGACCTGGCAACAGCTATCTTTACGTGTTGAGCTATCTCTTAGACCTGTTTACCATTTAAATCTCTTGTCTTCCATAGCCCCCCCGCCAGTGCTGAGGGTTGAACTCTGGTTCTGGGCCACAAATGTAATAAACAAGCGTTTCACCACTAAACCACATACCCCAAACCACTCTTTATATAAATACTTTAAGATTTCTGCCTAATCAGGCTTTCTTTTCCCATATTTGTGCCATTACACTCTTATGCTCATAATTTTGCTTTTAGTACCTGGAATTATTTTGAATCCACTTCCTACCCACTTTACAAAACATAACCCAAATAATTTCCCAGAAACCCCATGTATACCTTATATAGAACACTTACCACAGTACCAGAAGAGGATGCACTGTTTGAAGTTTCCTTTTTAAACTCTATAGTTTGAAGATCTAATCTCATAAGTCCTTGGTAAATATTTTTTTGATCTTCAGCAGGAGCTATCTATTATAATATCTGATCAAAATGAAATGTGACCAGTTACATATATATATATATATATATATTACTACTATATACTATAGATATTATCACTATATATATATTACCTACAATGTCTTGTTTGAAAAAATTACAAAGACATTTAAAATAAATAGTATCATGCAGGACAAAGAGTGAGAGAAACCTGCCCAAGGCTGGACTACATAGACTGGAATGCAGCTGGGACCTATGACAGGAAATAAATAGAACTCTCCAGGATTACATGAAACCTTGCTTGCTGTGGAGCGTCAGAAGCCTGAACAAGCACAATACAATACAAGATGTGCTAGCACAAAGTAGTACACCTTATGTAACCTTGCAGAGTACAGTGGGTCACAGCATGTGTTTGGGAGCCAGCTTCCAGAGGTCACATTCAGTTTTGCTATTTCTGCTGTGAGAACTCAGGCAGGTTGCTTAGGTTTCCTTTTCCTAAAGTTTTGCCACTTGTAAAGTGAGGATTCTGCTAATGTCGTCCTCACAGGACAGCTGACTGGGGGATGTGTACAGCGAAGGCACTTACCACAAGCAGCAGCAGAGGCGGTGGCAGTGGGAGCGGGGAAAATGGGGCATGAAAGAATGAGAATAGAGCATGGTGGTGCATGCCTGTCAGTTTCTCCTTCTCAAGAGACCAAGTTCAAGGCCATTCTCAGCTACATAGACAGTTTGAGGTTGGTCTGAGCTTCAGAGACCCTGTCTCAAAAACAAAGAAATAAGTAGAGAGAAATATAATATTTGTTGTTATAAACAAATAATAATTGTTGTTGCTGTTGTTATACTCCATCATCTTTAGACACAACCCATGCCAAAAATTCAATTTGTAAAACACTAATTATCAGTTAGACAAACTAATAGTTCTTCTGGAATACATTCTGAAAATGATACTGAGTGAGGTTGTTTTAAGAATGTAAAATGAGACAAAATTTTTATTTTTTTCTGTGTTGGGGTTAAACCCAGGGATCAAACATACTGGACAAACCTCTACCACTGAACTATAAATACCCATAGCTCCTCCTTGTTTGGTTTTGAGCTCACATGTCCATTGGCATTCTCAAACAGAATTTGGGAACAAAGTTTTCAAAGCTCATTTTGTCTTTTGCTGCAACAGCTTTGTAATCCTTTCAAGGAATAGTAAACAAACATATGGTTTTCCTATGTAGCCCAGAATGGCCTCAATCCCATGGATGCCCTTTCCTTGATTTCTCAGGGCTAGAATTACAGGCATGCATCACCACATTTGACTTTAAATTTGTATTACTAGCAATTTGTATTTAGACCTTCAGACTTTAAAAAACATAAAGAATATGATAGGAGTTTTAGGTTCTTGAACTTACCTATGCCTTGCCTTTCCCCCCTCTTTCTTGACTTTCTTGCCTTCTTTTCCTTTCCTCTCTTTCTCCCCCAGTCCCGTTTAAGAATATTTTTTTGTTGTTTTTTGTTTGTTTGTTTGTTTTGACACAGGGTTTCTCTATAGCTTTGGGGCCTATGCTGGAATTAGCTCTTGTAGACCAGGTTGGCCTCGAACTCACAGAGATCCACCTGCCTCCCAAGTGCTGGGATTAAAGGTGTGCACCACCACCACCCATAAGAAATTCTTACTAGAAGATTGCCATCTTTGGCCAGCTTGTCACACGAGTCATGTTTATTGCTATGCTTACAGCTCTAATCACCATTATGTACATAATGCATTTTTCAGAGTGTCTGGTAAAGAGACAAACAAAGGTTCTGCACTGGGGCAGAGGAAGGCAGCCAAAGCAGCTTAAGCTTTAGATATGGAGCGAAATCTTAGTTTTCCAATTGCTTCAAACTGCTTATCCTTTTCTTTGTGTGAAACGGGAGCAATCCCCTATTTTATAACAATTATGAAACTCTAATGAGCTACCTTTTAGTTTATTAAAATTCTACTGAGTATATAGTATATACTGTGTTTTAAAATATAGGGCCTTCTGAGAATGAATAAGGAAAATATGGTACATTCCCACAATGGAGTACCACACAGCAGAAAAAAATAACGACAACTTGAATTTTGCAGGAAAATGGATGGAGCTAGAAAACATTATTTTGTGTGAAGTAACCCAGACACAGAAAGACAATTATCACATGTACTCACTCATATGTGGTTTTTAAACATAAATCAAAGAAAGCCAGCCTATAAACCACAATCCCAGAGAACTTAGACAACAATGAGGACACTAAGAGAGACTTATATATATAATCTACATGGGAAGTAGAAAGTAGAAAAAGACAAGATCTTCTGAGTAAATTGGGAGCATGGGGACCTTGGAGGAGGGTTGAAGGGGGGAGGGAAGAGGCAGGGAGGGGAGCAGAGAAAAACGTAGAGCTCAATAAATATCAATAAAAATGTATAAAAATTAAAAAAAATGAAATATAGGGTCTTAAAATGTGAGTTAAAAGGGCTGAGAGATGGTTCATCAGTTAAGACCACTGTCTTGTTCATCCAGGAAATCTACATTATGTTTCCAGCACCTACATTGTTACAGGGGGCTGCTTGTTCCTCCCGGCCCAGAACTGAAATAATCACACAGAAACTATAATATTTAAAACACTGCTTGGTCCATTAGCTCTAACTTCTTATTGGCTAACATTTAAATCTTAATTTAACCCATTTCTAGTAATCTGTGTATTGCCATGTGGCTGTGGCTTACTGGGTAAAGTTCTGTCTGGCTCCAGCAGGGCTACATGGCTTCTCTCTGACTCCGCCTCCTATTTCCCAGCATTTAGTTTAGTTTTCCCTGCCTAGCTCTGTTCCCCTATAGCTCTGCTAAAGGCCCAAAGCAGTTCCTTTATTCACCAGTGGTATTCACAGCATACAAAGGGGAATCCCACATCACTACATAGCAGTTTGTGTAACTCCAGTTCCAGAGGATCCCACGCCCTCTACTGGCCTCCATGAACACTGCACTTCACGTGCACAGACACACACACACACACACACATTTTTATATGTAAAAGAAACATAGTAACATACCAATTACTCTACTTAAGAAATTTCCACATAAAATAGTTAAGACAAGTCATAGACTATTACAGAAATGCTATGGGCGTTTGAAGGAAAGAAATGACATGCATTTGAATCAGGAAAGGGGGTGGCATATGAATGATCCTTGAGGTATAATTAGGATTTCAAAATTTAAAGTGGGTAGGTATATTCAGGTTAAACTAAGATCATAAACAGGGGTGTCAAGAGATTCAGTACATTCGAAGGATCTGTTACTTCAGGCTGAAAGAGGGTGCTAGGGCTGTGAAGAGATGAAATGCGGGTGGGGCCATACTAGCAATGTCAGCTTCTTCACGGGCAAAAGGCTGATGATTTAGGAGCCGGTCTATGGCATAAGAGGAAGATTGCTGCAGCAGAAACGCCAGAAGCACTGGCTGGAAGATGTAAGCGCCTAAGAGTGGGAAGACCAGTTCGGATAGGTTATTGCAGTTTTCAGTAAGAGATGATAAAAGCCTGCAGCCAGGCGAGCAGAGGGAATTCAGAGAGGACACGGGAGAGGGACTCTTCAGCAAGAATCCTGAGTGTGCGCCAGGAGACCTAGACCGTCGGAGCCACTGGAAATGATGAGTAGGTCACAGAGGGGTTGGGTTGCACCCCGACGCCACGTTTTCACTTTTTTAAGTTCCTCTGTTTCTGTTTCCAGAGCTCTACTACTTTCCCCAGATCTCTGTGCTAACTGGGCTTTTCCTTCTCACCCTGGCCCCGCGCTCATCCTCACGCCCCCACTCTGACACGGTGGCTTCCCTCGGCCCTCCCACAGGAACGACCCTCGCAGGTCAGACTCCGAGGCCGGGGCACTCCACCCGCGGGATCCCCTACCGCCCGCGCGGGCGGCGTCCTCGCCGGCGTCCCCACGGCTCGGGGACCAATAGGAAGGCCGCGATGCTGGGACTCTACCAGCTATTGGTTGGCTCGGCCGTGGTGAGAGATGGTGCGGTGCCCGTTCTCCGCCCGGGTGCGAGCTGTGGGCGGTTGTTAGGGCGACCGTTCGTGACGTAGGCCGTCAGGCCGAGCAGCTGCCCGGCGATTGGCTGGACGATCGGACGATCCTTGCTTATTGGCGGCCGCCTGGCGGCTCGGAGCGTGCGTAAGCGCAGTTCCTTCCGCCCGAGGCTCCGTTGGCTGGAGACGGCGGCTGGGCCGGCTTGGTGGCCTCCATTGAGATCCGGAGGTGAGTGGGCCTACTCTGGGGGATCCGCCGGCCAGGGACTGCGGGGTTAGCGGCCGGCGCGGCTCGCGCTCCGCCAGGGCCCACGAGGCGGCTGGGGACCGCGAGGAGACGTCCTTGAGGCCCGGCGGCAGGGCGGCGGCCTGGGAACCCGTGGGACAGCTAGGCCTGCGGGCCGGTGCTGCAGCGGGGCGTCCGTGGGTCCTGTCCTGGGGGAGATGTGCTGGCCGGGCGGTCACGGTCATGCGGGTAGAACGAATGCCAGACGCGGGAGAGGGGGACAGCGGGAGCCCTTGGGTACGAGTGTTCACGCCCAGACGTTGCCTTGCCGCAGGATCTCTAAAGTGATGGAGAAGGGCCCAATGCTGGCTGCAGTTTGACCCAAAGCCAGGATACGGCAGGTTATGCCCCCTCCTAGTGGGCCAGGAGGATGCGAGATGAGTGCAGGCAAAGCTAGCCCTCAAAAAGTCAGTCGGTCTGCCCCGTACGTCTCATCTTTTTCCGAAGGGGCGGAGGCTCATTGATACTGACGCCCTTACCTTGCGCCCCTTTTGGAATTTTTTGGTTTGAGTGAGGAAAACCGGACCTTCGAGGTTCGCAAGTTAAACAATGGACTTCTAAGGTAGGAGTGGCTAATGTATTCCATCTTAAGTAATCATGGAATATGACCTTACTTAAGGATGTGCCTTTTCCGGCTAGGTCCTGTAAAGCCACAAGAAACGCTTGTTTCTGGGCTTTACTACTAAGTCTTAGTGTGCAGTTAGAGCATCTGGCAAAGTAGGGAAAACGTTTATTGGTTTACTTGTGAATTTATCTTAGGGCCAAGACTTGGATATTTCGTGAGGTTGGGCCGCATTTTGTGGGCATTGTTGTGCCTTTCTAGAATCCGATACATTTGTCAGGAAGCAGACATGGAAATTAGTAACGTGAAGAGCAGAAAGAAACTGCATAAACTTGTGTGTATGTCACGACTGACAAGGAGAAGTGTGAGCCTGTGGGGGAACTTGGCGCGCACTCACAACGCTAGTACATTTTTGTCTAATTTGTAGACCACGAGCTATATTCTGGGATCAGTATCTGCGCTGTTAAACCCATATGAAATGCTAGTATCTGAAATTGGACTATGTTTTAACTCACAAAGTAGTACTTCTTTACGGTTCCCCTTAATACTTTGGTCAGAGAACTTCAAACTGAAGAGGAGATGCTTAAAAGGGGGGTCATGTATAATGAGGTGCTGGGTAGAGAACCTGTGTTCTGGTGCGAGGTGATGGCGCTCCTGTGAGATGGGAGCTTAGGAAAGCAGGTTACATCCTGTGGGATTTAAAGTGACTGCAGTAGAGGTTAGGGTTCTTACCCTCCGGCATGTATTGATTAGTTTGAGGTCAGTGTAGACGCTGTACAATCGAAGATTGGAGTGTGTGCCACAGGCAGAGGGCTGGATAGACTGGAGGAATCAGAGCCTCCTTTCTGTAATCGCCAGTGCTGGGTGGGTCTAGTCAGAGACAGGATGAAAATTCAAGAGTTCCAATACACTTAGCTGTGTGGTGGTGGTGGTGTCTGCCTTTAAGGTCAACCTGGTCTACAGAGTGAGTTCCAGGACAGCCAGTGCTGTTACACAGAGAAAGCCATGTCTCAGAAAGGGGGGGAGGGGGAAGAATTTCAGTAAACTTAAATTTTCAAACCTTTGAAGAGTCAGAAGTGTTTGCTGTATACTTTATTTGGCTAAGTAGGCATATGTTTCTTATATACTTTGTTTTAGGTAGGTTCTTTTATTATTGCAATGCAGCACAGATGCTCTTTGCTTGGCTTTTATAATCTGCCACATAGCCCCACTGGTGTCCCTTGTAACTGCGTGATTCCTGCTCTGTGAATGCTTTGCATAGTCACAGAAATGGGAGGTGCTCGTGAGAGGAGATGGTTTATAATTATGGTTACTTTTGACATACCTTTGTAACATTGCTCAGTTTGTATCTCTAGGTAGGTGCGGTTCTCTGTGTTTGGATTGGTGCACAGGATTTTGTGTAATTTTTTTTCTACCTGAATATCAAAAATATGAATTTACACCTAGCAGGGGAAAGTGGCAGGATTAACAGTGCTCCAGGACCGGCTGGATGAAAAATATGATATACCTGATGGAATACAGCTGTGGGTTTGGGATTAATTTGTAATCAATTGGGACCCTTTCTGATAACAATTCAGATTTTAATTGAGCAGAATCAACTTTAATAGTGATGAATAATGTTCAAGCTTTTGGTCGTGAGGGGTGGAGAATTGGAAGTGATTTTGACTTAGATTTAAACTAATTTACCTTCTGAAACCTTGAAGTCAATCTTTCAGACCAGTTTGCAGTGTTTAGTTTCTGATTTTAAAAAAAAGAACGTATAAGAGAAGCCAGTAGACATGGTTTAAAGTTTTCAGACTTTAAATCCAGGCCCTGAGTAAAAGTATTTTGTAGTTGTTATTTCTTACTGTATTGAGCAGTGCAAGATGCTGGAAAGGCAAATGGTAAAGTTCATTGTGCAAGACAGAAAAAAAAGGAATAAGTTCAGACAATGCCTACTACATCCTTATGCATTACTAATAATTGCTGTCTTTTCGAAATTAAGATCCACAGTAAGAAACACACATTCCAGTGAAACTGTCATGAATAATGTCACGATACATGAATTTATATAGTAACCATGCTTCCTGTCTTAGCCAGCAACTACTTTCTTGTCATTTTCTATTTTTAATTACACTGTTCTTAGCAACAAGATTGATTCCATGATTGAATGAATGTGTTGTGACCCCCTTGAGACACTAGCATGTCAGGTATGATTGAAATGTAGAGGGGAAAATGGAGTGTTTTCGTTAGAGATGGTATTTACTAATTGGCTTCATTTTTAAAAGCCAGGCCTCTATCTTTCTTAAACCCTCCACCAGGTACAAGGCCTTCTTTTACTAAATTTGTTGGTTTTTACTTTTATCAGTAGATAAGTCACTTTCTTAGTGAGTATGTGTGAATTCCTGCTGACACCAGGGGACTCAGTGGCTGGTTTTCTTTTCCTCTTTTGCATTGTGTGTTTGTGTGCACTTGTGTGTGCCATGGCATGAGGACAAAGGTCAGAGTACACCCTGCAGGTGAGGATTGGTGAGGCTTAGATGCCAGTACATTCACCCACTGTATCATCTCAAAGGCCCTAGTTTTTACTTCTTAACCATGATTGATTTTTATGGGTAATATTCTTCATTAGTTTTTCTGTAAGAACTGAAGCATACAAGTATCTCTGTTGGCCAGCAGTGGTTTTGCAAGGTGACTCTTCAAGTAGGAATGTCAGAATTATTAATTGGCCAGCAGATGTGGGAAGAGTGGTAGTCATTAGCTTGGATCTTCTTCTATTATTTATTCTACTGAGAATCTTTTTGTCAGACAAGAAGTTAAGGTTTTTTTTTTTTTTGTTTTGTTTTGTTTTTTGTGTTTTGTCCAGCAGAGGACCTTTCCCCTTTGTGGGTGATAGGAAATTATTAGATACTATGTCAGTGGCGTTCTGCCTTAGGTTTTATAGAATGAAATAACAGAATCTTACGTATAAATCACCATGACTTATGGCAAGAAATCAACAAGCAGGTTCTTTGCTGTTACCTTTAAGCAGGCGGATGGTGAAGAGGGTATTTATGGGTTTTCTTTTTGACTAACTAGAAAATGTGAGTAGTTGTTTCTCTCATGTTTGCTTTGTCCTTTATTCTGTTCCTTTTGGCTCACATAATTATAAGGGGTTATGCTTGAAACTTACTTTTAAAGAAACAGTTGCATAGAAGTTTGTTGTTAGTGGGTAATAAATGATTTAAGTGTTTGAAGAAGTAACAAGTGTCGTTTTAATAGATATTACAATTACTTCCCAGAATTATGCAGAACAATGAAATAGTCCTATCTGAAAGATGCTACACACCGGCCTAACGGCATCCTTTTGTTTAGCTGAAGGTGAGCTGTATGCTAAGTGTCCATGTGTGGTGTTCCCTCTAGGATCCAAGGACCGTGTGGCTACAATGTTGTCAAGACTCTTCCGCATGCATGGCCTCTTTGTGGCCTCCCATCCCTGGGAAGTTATTGTGGGAACGGTGACACTTACCATCTGTATGATGTCCATGAACATGTTTACTGGCAACAACAAGATCTGTGGTTGGAATTATGAGTGCCCAAAATTTGAAGAGGTTAGTGAGATTTGATTCTGACTAAAGTAAATTACATTGCAGTTTCTAAAGAATGTCTCCTTTTTAGAGAGCATATAAGCAAAAAGAGTTCTTCCTGAGTGAAGTCTTTGTTGGTGGGCTTACCTTAGATTCTCAGCTGTTCACATGGTGTGGATTGCATTTAAAATGTTTTTTTAATACTAGTGAGTGTAATTGCCTCTGAGAAATATACTTTGTGTAAGGACTATCAGGGAAAAATGAATTGTGAAGAATTACATACAGATTTTTTTGTTTAAAAATTACTTTCCATTTTTTATTGTGTTGGCTGTTTTGATTTGGTTGTCCTATGCTGGCATTTATATTCCTGTGATAATATGTAAGCCAGTGACCCAGAATAAAGGTGGTGGTTTTTTTGTACTTGCTGAGAGCTTTCTCTCTTGGCCGGCAGGATGTTCTGAGCAGCGACATCATCATCCTCACCATAACGCGGTGCATCGCCATCCTCTATATTTACTTCCAGTTCCAGAACCTGCGGCAGCTCGGCTCCAAGTATATTTTGGGTAAGACTGGTTTTCTTCCTTGCATGCTGTCAGGCTTGATTTGCTGACCGGAGTGTCTGGTACATTTAGTAGTTCCTTGAGACTTCTCAGTAAATATTCTCAGATTTGAGGCCTCAGTAATCTAGAGAAAGTGATATTCTTCGCAGAATATTGTATGAGACTGAATGTTAGCATCTGTGTGATAAAGAGTTCTGATGTTGAATTTTGCATTTCAGGTATTGCTGGGCTGTTCACAATTTTCTCAAGCTTTGTCTTTAGTACGGTCGTCATTCACTTCTTAGACAAGGAACTGACGGGCTTAAAGTAAGTATTAAAGCTCAGGTGTGTGTTCTCTAAAATGTATTTCAAGAACCTTTATTCCCTGTGTGTTAGAAAGGTGATGTATAAATATAGAAGTTTAGAAAATTGGAAATTTTTTATGGACTCACTGTTAGCTAGTTAACTGTTAGCATTTGATAAATATTCTGTCTCATTTATTTTAGACATTTTTTGAGTGTCATACTATATGTGCTGTCTTAAGTCTTTTTTGCCCAATGTAGTTCATCTGCATCTTTTCATGTTCTTAATATTATTATTTGTGCTGGCTATATAGTATTCTTCTATATGACTGTTGTAGTTTGTTAATCTAATGTTGGATTAATTGATTTTCTTTATAAATATGACTGTGAATAATATCTTTATAGGCAGTTTTTTTTTTGTTCATGCTCACTGTTACCTCCTAGCGATTCATTTCAGAGGTATCATGGCGGCTGTGGGTTGCTTATTTGAAAACTTTTTTAAGCCTCTTGCTTTGGGGGAGGTGGGGTAAATTTTTAGTTCTGTTATCATCAATTTGTACATTTTTCTCAATGTTAATTCAAGTAATTTTTATACTAGAATAACGCTTTGCTGAAAACATTGCAGGTGTCTGCATGCTCATTTACATCTTAACATGGTGAAGTGGTATTATTTGAGCTGGGCATAATGGCAGTGCCTGTAATGCTAGCCCTTGAGAGATTTCCGGAATCAAGAGGATCTGGGCTTCAAGGCCAGTTTCAGCTACATAGGAAGTTAGAGGTCAGCCTTTGTCTCAAAAAAGTAAAACAAAATAAAGTTCAGCAAGTATTTTGAGCATCTGTTAGCCTCAAGACTTGCGAAGACTCCTAGCATTAAGTATGGCACTGCAAAGTCATGCTAAGTGTGTGGTGTGGGAAGGGTTACTGTAAAGAGTGTTCTAAACCGTATTTTCCCTGTATTAAACGGGACTTGTCTTGATTTGCTTTCCCCAGTGAAGCTTTGCCCTTTTTCCTGCTTTTGATTGACCTTTCCAGAGCAAGTGCTCTAGCAAAGTTTGCCCTGAGTTCAAACTCACAGGTGAGTATTGTTTAATGAGATGTCATCATTGTTCAAAATGTAACAGTTGCCTCAAGCTTTTAGACTGAAGTTCTAAGACTGGTTTGTGAGTGTCTCACTCACTTCCTCGTTTTCCCTTTGAGAGTCTCCTGGAATTACAGTGCAGCAGCCTGGATATAGAAACTACCTGTCAATCACTTAGGGAATAGAGTGAGTGTTTTGGTTACTTTCCTCATTGCTCTGACCAAATATCTGGCTTAGAGCAGTTTAAGAAAGAAAAATTTCTTTCGGTTTATGGCCCCAGGGAATATAGTTGGTCATGGTGGAGAAGGCATGCTAGTGGGACTGGGTTCCATCTAGGAGATGAGTGTGCATAGGAGGTTGGGCCGGGCAGTGACACCATAAAGCCCACACTGATTCACTTTTTCCGATGAGGCTTCATAGCCTTGCTCTTCCCAAGAAGTGCGACTTCTTGGGGACCAAGTGTTCAAACACACGAGCCCTTGGGTAGGCATTTCACATTAAACTAGACCTGGTGCCTAGAGTGTAAGTCACATTTGTTTCTCAGCCCTTCAGATTAGCATCTTCCATCTTAAGCTTCATCATGTTAACAACCTTGTATCAGTACTTTTTGAGACAGACTCTGTGTATCTCAGACCATCTTGAATTGCAGTGATCTCCTGCCTTGGTCAGCTGAGCTCTGAGATTGCAGGCATGCACCACCATGTTCTAGTTAGATAAGGACATTTTATAACTATCCTTCAGAGACAGGCATTGAACTTGGCGAGTGCTCAGTCACTGAGCTACCCCCTCCCCCAAGCTGTGAAGTAGCTCATAATTCTGGCTCAGTTATGTATTGGATAATGGCTTATGATCATTTAAACATTTTGATAAGAAAATCGTCTAGGTTTTATTGTACTAATGTGACCTCAAAGAATTCTCAAGTAAGCTTCTGTCAATGGGAGCCACAATATGAAACATTAATAGGTGGAATTTAAGTGGTCGGATTAACTTACCACCTCAAAGGAATATTCCTTAGAAGTCTGTCACTCAGTGGGGAGGGAAGCGGGGTCCTAATTGATGTTTGTGTTGATGGTGTGGTGAATTGTACTATTGCACCATTTTGCCTCTTGAATGTATGCTATCGTATCACATCTGTTCTTTGAGTAGTAAAATAAGTGTAATGTAGGATGCAGGATGCTCTCTAGCGTTTGTAAAGGATTAAGTTGTGCTTTCCAACCACCAATGTGTTTGGTCTGTGCTTTAGGATGAAGTAAGGGAAAATATAGCTCGTGGAATGGCAATTCTGGGCCCCACATTCACCCTTGATGCTCTTGTGGAATGTCTTGTAATTGGAGTTGGCACCATGTCAGGTTTGTAAACAATTTCTAATATGCTTACATTTAAGTAGGTCATTAAAGGGAAGCTAGAAGGTCTTGGGTTTACTTTGTTTTTTTCTTGAATTCTAACTTAAATGACTTGAGCTATAAATACTACAGTATGAGGGTATATGGACCTGTGTGAATGTGTGTGTGTGTGGTAAAAATGTAGCCGCAGGTTACTGTAAATGTTACTAGTGTGAGGGTATATAGACCTCTCTCTCTCTCTGTGTGTGGTAAAAATGTAGCCGCAGGTTACTGATATTTTCCTCTTCCACTGTCTTTTCTTTCTGTGTTCCACTTCGTGGTATTATGCATTCTGCGGTTGAATTATAACTAAGACTGTATCCCATGGCTGCTTTGGAAATCCCTTGCTATTGCCTAGGCTAAATTAATAACTTGGTTCCTTTATTTTAATTGTCACATTGGCCGTCGCAGAAGTCCAGATAGGAATTAGGTTCATCTGAGCAGGTGGTTGGGAAGATTTAATTAGACACTAAGCTGTACAGCTGAGCATTTCGGCGCCAGCCTCAGCATGCTTCCTCATCCTTAAATGAACACTAGAGAATTAATACTGATACCAAACAGAACTCCATTACGTACAATAAAAACTGTGGCCTGGCATAGAAATTTGCCAGAATAAATGTATCTTGCTATCATGAAGTTTCCTGATCATTAAGCTCCATTCTATTGCTTTTTCATAAAAACCATATATGTGCATGCGTGTGTGTCCATCCATGTCCCCTGGAGCTGGAGTTAGAGGTGGCTGTGAGCTATCTGACGTGGGTGCTGGGAACGGAACTCAAGTCCTCTGCAAGAGCAAGAGTCAGTCTTGGCTGTTGAGGTCTCTACCACTCCAGCCCCTAAGTGTATACCTTTGGGGGAAGATTTGGTTATCTTGTATTCATTATTTTATTAAATATGTAATGTTTCTCTAAGTTTTATAAAAGAATTGGAATCACATTTGTTGGCAAGATGCGTCGAGCACTAGCATTATTTGTGGCGTTGTAATGTTGGAAACACGGGAGAAGTCCTGGTCTGTGTCTTTGAGGGATTAAGAGTTTCATAACTGCTGTGCCTGAAGCCTTAGCATCATCATTGAGTTGCTAATTTCCAGTAAATGACAAAGGACTTCATGTAGTAAGATTTGCCCAATTTGTCTACCTGTGGGAAGAGCCTTTAAGATAAGTGGCGTGTCAGAGACCCACACTTCACTAGCTGTGTATTTCATTTTCTCCGAGCAGGGGTGCGCCAGCTTGAAATCATGTGCTGCTTTGGCTGCATGTCTGTGCTTGCCAACTACTTCGTGTTCATGACATTCTTCCCAGCTTGTGTGTCCCTGGTCCTAGAGGTAAGAATGGTTTTCCTGGTGACATTAGTTTAGAAGAGTATTGCTTCTATTCTGTTACCTCACCTAAATTGACTGGATACCTCCTAATGCAATGCTGGCTTACTTTGTAGCTTTCTCGGGAAAGCCGCGAAGGTCGGCCAATTTGGCAGCTCAGCCACTTTGCCCGAGTTTTGGAAGAAGAGGAGAATAAACCAAACCCTGTAACCCAAAGGGTCAAGATGATTATGGTAATGGCATTTTTCTTTTCCAGTATCCATAGTTTCAATGTTTCTTACGCTTTGGGTATTTGAGGACTTTTGTTTTTAGTTTCCTATCATGTTTACATAATATTTGGCCCTTTCAGTGGTATTTCAGTGTCCTCTCTTTACTCTGAATTTACTCTTTTTTTTCTTTGAAGTTCTGGGACTTTATTGTGTTGTTTTGAGACAAGATCTCACTAGCTGGCTTTAAACTTGAAATGCTCTTGCCTCAGCCTCCTGAGTGTAGGGATTTCGGGTGAA
Organism: Chionomys nivalis; assembly: GCF_950005125.1. NCBI lineage: Eukaryota > Metazoa > Chordata > Mammalia > Rodentia > Cricetidae > Chionomys > Chionomys nivalis. The sequence continues at coordinate 48,740,766 of NC_080100.1, forward strand.
TGCCACTATGCCCCTCCAGGCCTTTTGGTCTTTCTTATTCTTGCTTTCCTACATAGATTTTTGAAAGTCATTAAAAAAAAAAAAGAAAAAAAGATTTATTATGTATACAGTGTTCTGCCTGCATGTATGCTTGCATGCCAGAAGAGGGCACCAGATCTTACTGCAGATGGTTGTGAGCCACCATGTGGTTGCTGGTAATTGAACTCAGGAGCTCTGGAAGAGCAGGCAGTGCTCTTAACCACTGAGCCATCTCTTCAGCACCTGAACGCCTGTTCTTGGGAATGATTGAGCAGTGATGGGAACACTGCTTTTATTAGCCACATAACAAACTGGGGGCTTTCTTATCATGATAAGGTGAGGCCAAGGAAGATAGTGGTTGGTTCTGGGCTTGTGAGGGATGAAGAAGCAGAGGCTGCGCACCTGAAGATGTGTTTCCTTCAGTCTTTAGGCTTGGTTCTTGTTCATGCTCACAGTCGCTGGATAGCTGACCCTTCGCCTCAGAACAGTACAGCAGAGCATTCCAAGGTCTCCTTGGGACTGGATGAGGATGTGTCCAAGAGAATTGAGCCAAGTGTTTCTCTCTGGCAGTTTTATCTCTCCAAGTAAGTTGACGGAAAACCACAGTATTCTGTGCGCTAGCAGGTTGTGCTTTGACGTTTATGTTTCTGACCTGACATGTTAATGTGTTTGCTTTCATTCAGGATGATCAGCATGGACATTGAACAGGTGATCACCCTGAGTTTAGCTCTCCTGTTGGCTGTCAAGTACATTTTCTTTGAACAAGCGGAGACAGAATCAACGCTTTCATTAAAAAATCCTATCACGTCTCCTGTGGTGACCCCCAAAAAAGCCCAAGACAACTGTTGCAGACGTGAGCCTCTGCTTGTGAGAAAGAACCAGAAGCTTGCATCTGTGGAGGAGGAGCCAGGAACGAACCAGGATAGAAAAGGTAATTTCCTGATCTCTTCATTTCCATTTAGTTCATTTGAAAGTGATTACAAGGTTTTGAGATGTCTCTTTGCCTCTCACAGTTGAGGTTATAAAACCATTAGTGGCGGAAACTGAGAGTGCAGGCAGAGCTACGTTTGTGCTTGGCGCCTCTGTAGCCAGACCTCCAGTGGCCCTGGGGACACAGGAGCCTGAAATTGACCTCCCCAGCGAGCCTCGGCCTACTGAAGAATGCCTGCAGATACTGGAGAGTGCTGAGGTGAGGGGTGTGCACACTTGGCTTTCTCTAAGGGGGGGGAGGTGGTTTTTGTTCTTACCCTTTTAATCAAAGGACATAAAACCCAGTACTACTGGATGGAGCCCATTGTGTTATGTGCCGTATCAAAAATTCTATTAACCCCTACAGCCTTTGGGGGATTTTCTCTATCTTTCAGATGAACAGCCCAGATTCAAGAGGCTTTAGAAATATCCCAGGATGTTTACTATTGGGGAAACTGTAAGGTTTGGAACAGGGCCTGAGAGTTTCTGGTTCCAGAATCAAAACTCTGTATTTCATCCCTGTTTCTCATAGAGATGAGGAGCTTTTGTACCCTCATCTGTGTTGGAACATGGCTGGGCTGCACAGAGCAAAGGTTTGTTTTGTGCTTTTTGATCTCACCAGGCAGCTAGCTTTTCCTCCTGGAGCTTTGACCATTTTCTGCCTCCACGTTTATATACGTCCTTTAGTCTGACTAACTCTTTTTGTATAAAGAATATGTTTTCCGGGTCTGCACAGTGCTACATAGTAAGACTTTGTCTCAAAAATCTTTTCTTCATGTTTGACAAAATATAGTTCCATTGTACCCTTACTTTATTAAGATATAATTGACAAAGGAAATTAGAAGTATTTAAATTGCACAGCTTCTTTTTGAAAAAGTAACACAGTCACGCTAATCATCATCTACTGTCTGTTGAGAACTTAATCATCCTGTGTAACTGAGATTTGAAACCAGTATTTGGATAAGCATCCCATTCCTTTCTTCCTGGCTATTGGCAACCATCGTTTCTGTTCTTGGATAAGTCTGTTGTGCCTTCCACGTATGAGAGACCATGGAGCGTTTCCCCTTCAGAAGTTACTGTGTGACTTGTGTATCAGCCTCTAGGTGCGTTTGTTTTACATGTGCCAGTGCCTGGGCTAGGAATGTAGCTCAGTACAGTTCTTGCTTAGCATGTGTGTGAGGCCTCCCAGCACCTTAGAGAAAACCCAAATTGTGTGTCGATAGGCAGTCCTCATTGCCATGCTGTGTTAACAGGATCATACATGTGGGTTTTACTTTATTTTATTTTATTTTTACTTATTTATTTGAACCTTTTTTGGGTTTTGTTGTTTAGTTTTTATACAATCTTACAGTTTTGATGCTGTTAATTACGTGGGTGGGGCGAGTAAAGATTAGTGGCACTGCGTGCCTTTCTCATCTCTTTCCACCATCATTCTGTCTGTCTGTCTTGTTTCTGAGACAAGTTTTACTATATATTTCTGGCTGGCCTGGAACTCACAGAGTTCCTCTGCCTTCTGAGTGCTGGCTAAAGATGTGTAATAACCTCCTGACTTGATCTGAATGTGTGAGACAGGGCTGTCACTGAACATGGAGCTTGCCATTTTAGCTAAACTGGATACAGCAAACCCCCAGCAAAAACTTTGCCTGTTTTCCTCCTGCTCGGTGCTGGGATTGCAGATGGAGCCAGTGTGGGGGCTGGGATCTGAACTCAGGGATTGCGGATGGAGCCACTGTGACTGACTTCTGTGTGGGGCTGGGATCTGAACTCAGGCTACACAGCAAGCGCTTCACCCACCGAGCCATTACCCTGACTCTCCTTGACAGTCACTGTTCAGATCATCTCCCTCCTTACAAACCCAAGCCTTTTGAGTTTTTGTACTTTAACTCTCTTGAGTGTTGGTATCCTCAGCTATTTAAGAGCCACAGCTTGTACACAAAATATATTACCATATAATATACATATTGCCTGTGTCATTGTAAGAAATAATGTATTGATTGGCTTTCATTGATCAGTCCATGAGCATGTAAGGTCTCAGTGTGGGCAGACCCACATCTGCGCAGGGGAGCTGGACTGAGGGCAAGGTTCTGTTCTGGTGCTGCTCTCTTCTGAGGGGAGTGGGGCAGTAAGGTCGATCCCTACGGTGTTGTCATCTGAGCAGCTCTGCCCTGTGGGCTTTCAGCTTCTTTTCTTGTGAGCTGCAGTTCTTGACTCTGCTGTCATCTCCCTCCCATTTCCCATCTCTTCAGAAAGGTGCAAAGTTCCTTAGTGATGCAGAGATCATCCAGCTGGTCAATGCCAAGCACATCCCGGCCTACAAATTGGAAACTCTGATGGAAACTCATGAACGTGGTGTGTCTATTCGCCGGCAGCTCCTATCCACAAAGCTTCCAGAGCCTTCTTCTCTGCAGTACCTGCCTTACAGAGATTATAATTACTCCCTGGTATGTTATTGATTGACTGAGGAGGGCTTGCTTTGTAACTTGACCTTCCACTATTATTTCTTGTTTTTGTTGTCATTGCTGGGAGAGTCCAACAGTTTATAAAGATTTTGTTTTTCGAGAGAGTGTCTCTGTGGATCCCTGGCTGTTTTGGAACTTCTCCCTGTAGACCAGGCTGGCCTCGAACTCAGAGATCTGCCTGTCTCTGTCTTTTGCACGCTGGGATAAAAGGTGCACGCCCACCATGCCCAACCAGTTTAAATATTTTTAAAGAGGAAATTTGGGGTGGGGTTGGGCCTAGTGATAGAATGTCTGCCTAACATTGGTGGGACCCTGGGTTTGATTCCCAGCACCATAACGACATAAAGAATACATTAAAAATATTGTTGGAATATTTTATAGGATTCAGTGAAGAATTGTTAGTGATTGGGATGAGATGAGCTGTTATCCATTATAATGTAATTTTTCATGTACTGCCCACCTGTCTTTCTTAGGTGATGGGAGCTTGCTGTGAGAATGTAATTGGCTATATGCCCATCCCTGTCGGAGTGGCAGGGCCTCTCTGCCTGGATGGGAAAGAGTACCAAGTTCCAATGGCAACAACAGAAGGCTGTCTTGTGGCCAGCACCAACAGAGGCTGCAGAGCAATAGGTGTAAGTTGGAATTTGTTTACTTTAAGGTATAAGGCAAACTGGGCAGGGTAAGGAAACCAAGACAGGTTTGGGGACAGTCAAGGACTTTGAAAGAGGCTGAAGTGTTTCCTGGATTAATATGTTCCCATAATCCTCTGCTTAGCTTGGTGGAGGTGCCAGCAGTCGGGTCCTTGCAGATGGGATGACCCGAGGCCCAGTGGTGCGTCTTCCTCGTGCTTGTGACTCTGCAGAAGTGAAGGCCTGGCTCGAGACACCTGAAGGGTTCGCAGTGGTAAAGGAGGCCTTCGATAGCACCAGCAGGTGTGTGGGGTTCGCATAGAAATTATATACAATATAATAGAATGGTAGCTAAAGCTAGCTGTTGATATGTTGCCTGCTTATGGTAACGTAGCCCTGTCCTGTATCCATTCCTTTAGGAATGATTATTCTTGCTTAGGGTGAGTATTGATTCAGATGAATTAATTACCCCCATAGGAATAAATTGGTTTTTTAAAGCTTGGTGAGATGGCTCAGCAAGAAAAAACACTTACTGTGTGAACCTGGTAACCCAAGTTCAGTTCCTTATTCCCACTCACAGGCAGCAGTAGTAAATTAAAAGATAGGAGCTAATACATTTGATTAGACTGTTATTCTGCCCTAGAGAAGGAGTTTCTAGGCAGAATGGGAGTGTTAGTATAAAGGTTTGCTGTGAGCGAAGACCATTAAAGCCACACAGAAACATAGCCATAGATGCCAGCGCTTGCAGAGTCCAGACCAATGTGTTTGCTCTTATTTGGACTTAAGAGTTTTAAGAAGCTAGTCCACCTTTTAGTCAGTGACAGAGAACAAGACTCAGCTGATTAGCCTTCGTTTCTTTAAAGAAAAATTGTTCCGGAGGCTGGAGAGGTGGCTCAGTGGTTAAGAACATTGCCTCCTCTTCCAAAGGTTCTGAGTTCAATTCCCAGCAACCACATGGTAATAACCATCTGTAATGAGGTCTGGTGCCCTCTTCAGGAATGCACGTAGACAGAATATTGTATACATAATAAATAATATTTTAAAAAGAAAGAAAAATTGTTCCATACTGAAGTAGATTTAAAATAAAATTTCTGGCAGGCAGTGGTAACACATGCCTTTAATCCCAGCATTCAGGAGGCAGATATTGGCGGTTCTGAGTTCAAAGCAAGCCTGGTCTACCAAGCAAGTTCCAGAACAGTCAGAGAAACTTGTCTTAAAAAACCAAAAAATAAGAAGGAAAAGAAAAAGAAATTTCTCACCTTGGCTTAGAATAAAAACCTTGTGTTTGCAGATTTGCGCGTCTAGAGAAACTTCATGTGACTATGGCAGGACGCAACTTGTATATCCGCTTCCAATCCAAGACAGGGGATGCCATGGGGATGAACATGATTTCCAAGGTAAGCATGGAGCCACTGTATCCGGAAAGATTCAGGATGGACACATCCTGAGCTGACTGTGTGGCCTTGATCTCATGGTGATTCTTGTGCCTCTGCTCTCCTGAGTGCTGGGATTACTCTGGTCTACACCCAGCCGTATTTTTTTGTAGTTGATGCACCATGTCCATATATAACATACATAAAAGAGTTCATTTATTTCACATGTTTATTAAAAGCTTAAAATTGCTTGATTATAGCTTGGTTTGATGGTGCTTTCTATTTGCCTTTTTAAAAAAAATGTCTATGAATGTTTTGCCTGCAGTTATGTCTGTAGCCCACTTGTGTGTCTGGTGTTCACAGAGGCTGGAATAGAACATCAGATCCCTCTGGAATTGGAGTTTCATGCAGTTGGGAGCCACCAGTGGGTGTTGGGACTTGGACCCAGGTCCTCAGGAAGAGCAGCTGGGGTCCTAAACTGCCCGGTTGTCTGCCTAAACGCACTGTTTTAGATTCGACACTCTGTTGTAAATGTACTCATAAGTGTTGGGAGGGATTTGTTGTTAGCACCTGAGAATTTTTTCCAATAATTCACCTCCCCAATGACGGGTGGGACCAGGGTTTTTAGCTCAGCGCAGGTTAGTGTGTGGGATTCCAGGTCACTTCTGAGCATGCCCCAGCCATTCCAAAGAGCTTTGTTCTCAAATCTTGCAACTGGCATTTTCTAGAGACTTTTTTTTGTTTTCCTTTTCCTTTTTTATCATTATTATTATTATTATTTATTTTATTTTACTTTTTGGTGGCAGGGTCTCACTATATAGCCTTGGCTGGCCTGGAGCACATTATGTGGGCCAGGGTGACCAGCAACTCATGATCAGTTTTCGTGTGTCTGACTCTAGTTGCTGGGATTATAACCATGATTAGCATACTCAGAAACACTTTAAGATATATAACATATCTGGTTTATTTGTATAATCCATTCATTCATGTGTAGTGTACACTTTATTTTGTTGATAACAGATTTTGTTTATAAAGATTATTCAGAAAGAGGAAAATAATAAATGTCTGTTTTTTTAATTCTCAATAAATAGTATGGTGGTTCCTCAACAGCTTGCAAGTAGAATTGCTGTCTCGTGGTTCTGTTGGACAGTCTCAAAGAGGTATTAGTACACTCGTGGTCACAGTAGCATTTGCTGCACTAGGCAGTGGGCAGAGTGGCCTAAGCATTCATTGGGTAGTGCATGAGGAAGAGATATGTTCATGTAGACACTATTCTAAGTGAATCGCCAGTTAGAAAATACAGTTGCACTTACCTGAGCTGAGCAGAGTCATCAGGGTCGTGGCCACTAGTAGGCGTCGGGCTAGCAGGGCTGCGGAGCGTTAGCTTATCAGACAGCGGTCTGGACATTAGCTCCATGGTAACTTGGATGTACTGAATGACTGCATCGCAATAGTCGAGTGGTCAGAATGGTGACTCCATCACACACTTGGATTTGCTTCTTCCTAGGGCACGGAGAAAGCACTTTTGAAGCTTCAGGAATTCTTTCCTGAGATGCAGATCCTGGCAGTTAGTGGTAACTATTGCACCGACAAGAAACCTGCTGCCATAAATTGGATCGAAGGAAGAGGAAAGACAGTTGTGTGTGAAGCTGTCATTCCTGCCAAGGTGGTGAGAGAAGTAAGTGATGGATGAATGTTGTCCTACTTTAATGTGGTAGTGTCATTAATTGGGTTGAGGCCAGCTGTGGTGGCCCACAGCTTTAATCCCAGCTCCAAGGAGACAGAGGCAGAGGATCCCTGCAAGTCTGAGGCCAGTGTGGGCTACATAGGGGGTTCTGGGCCAGCATGACTGAAAGAAAAATTTAAAAACAATAAATATTAAAAGAGTACTAGCACCTTTAGTGAGATTACATTTGTGGAGTTTTTCTTTCCATTAAAATGGTTTTTATTTTTCGTGCCCATCTGCATGTGGCACTCCTGGGACAGCTAAATAGGGCCACATCTACACCCTTGCTTCCTAGAAGTACAGAGAAATAGATTTATGTCTTGCTTGATTCTCCTGGAGGAGTATGTAAAATGTGCACACTATGTCTAGGTATTAAAGACGACGACGGAAGCTATGATTGACGTTAATATTAACAAGAATCTCGTGGGTTCTGCCATGGCTGGGAGCATAGGAGGCTACAACGCCCATGCAGCCAACATTGTCACTGCCATCTACATTGCATGTGGCCAGGTGAGCTCGCCAGTTCCCACCTTGCCTTCTGCTCTGTGGTTCTCGGTGAAAGAACTATACTGCATTTTCCCTTTTCCCCTTCCAGGATGCAGCACAGAATGTGGGCAGTTCAAACTGTATTACTTTAATGGAAGCAAGTGGTCCCACGAATGAAGACTTGTATATCAGCTGCACCATGCCGTCTATAGAGATAGGAACCGTGGGTGGTGGGACCAACCTCCTACCTCAGCAAGCCTGCCTGCAGGTATGGCTCTGGCACACAACATAGTGGCCTCAGGCCTAGCTTGACTCCCAGTTGTTCTGGTTTATTTTCTGCGGCTTACTGACTAAAACCAACTTGGGAAAGAGGATTCCTTTCCACTTAAACATCTAGGTAGAGGGAGTTAAGGCAGGAACCTGGAGACAGTAGAGACCGTGGCAGAGTGCTGCTCCCTGGCTTGTTCCTAGCCTCTCATTCAGCTACAGTTTTTTTTTTGTGTATGTGGGCTGGGTTCTTCATCAATTAGCAGTCAAGAAAATACCCTGTGGGCATGCACACAGGCCACTGCTGGAGGCTGCTTATCACTTGAGGTTTCCTCTTCCTAGATGCTTCAAGTTGATACCCAAGTTTGACCATCACACTAGGGATAATACGTGTCTGTCTGACACCATATCACTCTACTCTGTATTCTAGTTGATCTTTTCTGCCCTTGCTTTCTACCAGTCTAGCCTAGTATGTCCAAATATGTATAAGGGTTCTAAATATATGTGTGTATGTTTATATGTACATACATGTGTGTATATGTACATAGCACAAATACTTACACATATACACATCCATAGCCACACATATGCACATCCATACATATACATGGTTTGGGTGCATGTGTCTCATCATGAGATTAATTAAGCAAGTAAGTGCATAGTGCCAGTCAGCTGTGTGGCTGTTAGTTCCAGTCTATGTCAATCCCAGCTGTCTGGCCTGACCTGGCTACCACTTCTGATGGAGTCTAGTTAGTCTGATGCCTTGTAGTAATCTTTATTGGTCTCTGATTACAGATGCTAGGTGTTCAAGGAGCATGCAAAGACAATCCTGGAGAAAATGCACGGCAGCTTGCCCGAATTGTGTGTGGTACTGTAATGGCTGGGGAGTTGTCCTTGATGGCAGCATTGGCAGCAGGACATCTTGTCAGAAGTCACATGGTTCACAACAGGTAAGACTTCTAGACATAAGAAATTTTCGCAATTAAAGTTTGAAAGTCTGGTCTGGGAAATACCACTAAAGTGTTTGGGCAATTTGAGTCCAAGCCCTGGAATCCAAATTTCTCAAACAGTGCAACCAGGTATAATGGCATGAGCTTAGGGTGCAAACTGTGGGCAGGGGGAGGCAGGTCCTATGGGCTCACTGCACATGGGTGAGTTCCAGGCCTTGTCTCAGGATGGGTGGCGCCAAAGGGGTGACATCTAGTGTTGTCTTCTGCCCCGTCCCTGTCCCCCACATGCACCACCAACCCCCAAGTTTTCATTACTGACGTTTTCTGCTCACTACTTTGTCTTTTTCTGACTTAGATCGAAGATAAATTTACAAGATCTGCAAGGAACATGCACCAAGAAGGCAGCTTGAGCAGCCTGACAGTATGGAACTAAAACACGGGCATTGGGTTCTCAAGGACTAACATGAAATCTGTGAATTAAAAATCTCAATGCAGTGTCTTGTGGAAGATGGACGTGATCAGTGAGATGCCTGCTTGGTTTTTGGCTCTTTCAGAGACATCTGAGGTCCTTTGCACAGACTCCTCAGATCTGGAAACAGTGTGTCTTGCCATGCTGTCTTCTGGAAAGATCTCCTGTGGATGTCGTGCTCTGAGCAGCACAGGTGTGATCTGCAGCTCGTTTCTGAAAGCCCCACAAGCTGGAAAAGGTTTTGATGAAGTGCTGGGGTTGATGGTGATCAGTGTGAGACTGGCCTCTCCAAGTGGGCCAAACCTGGAGTTTTAAATTAGCTGACAGAACTTCTGATTTTATATTTATTTAGTCTGAGTTATAGAACTTTGTAATCTAAGTTTATTTTTTGTAAACTAATAATTCATTTGGTGCTGGTCTATTGATTTTGGGGGTAAACAACATATTCTTCAGAAGGGGACCTACTTCTTCATGGGAAGAATTCCTTTTATTCTCAAACTACAGAACAGTGTGCTCAGCAGTGCTGATCGTTCTCGATGAAGAAAACAGTCACTGCGTTTATTTCTGCAGGTCTCTGTTCAGAGAGGCCTCTTGTCTAGATTTTTGCCAACTGGGCTACTGCATGTCTTAGCGTCAGGCTTTAGGAAAGTGCCATGCTTTGCACTAAAGACAGCAGAGCTCTCGGTGTTACTTAGACAAGGGTACAAGCAAGTTGGACCTCTTAGAGTATGGGAACATGGTTTTAAAAGAAAACGACCATTTCTCTAAGTCAACATTCTTTAGAGACATTTTAACTTATTTAGCTGAATTCTAGATTTTTTGGTAAACTATCAAATCTGTATATGTTGTAATAAAGTGTCTTATGCTAGGAGTCTATTGAAAGTGTTTTAAGAAATAAAAGAATTCAACTTTACACTGATAAAATACTCTAGCTTGGGCCAGAGAAGACAGTGCTCTGTGGCATTGTCCAGGAAACTCTGGCTTGCTTGCCAGGCCTAATGAAGGGAAAGTCAGCTTGCAGAGCCAATGACTGAGCCACATGAATGGCCCTGGAGCTGTGTGCCTTGTTCCTGTGGCCAGGAGCTTGGTGACTGAATAATTTATGGGCTCCTTTGATGGACCCAGAAAAGTTCTTAACTTCCTCAGGGGGTCAGCAGAGTTGTTGAATCTCAATTTTTTTTTTTTTAAATGTACCGGTTTTGTATAAAGAATAATAAAGAGCTCCTTATTTTGTATTCTATCTAATGCTTCAAGTTCAGTCTTGGGAAATGACATCTTGTGGACTCTGAAAGCCATTCCAAGCGTGCAGCGGCATCACGGGAGCCTCTTAGTGATTGTATGTCAGTATTACTGTGGAAGACGGACGTCGCTGTTGTATGTGAAGTTTCACATTGCTCCTCTTGTGACTTTTTAGCCAGTAACGTTTTATTTACCTGAGCTTGTCATGGAAGTGGCGGTGAACAGTACGGAGTGTTCATGCTGGTGACTGTAACCAATGTCATCTTGCTAAATCCGTGTTTTGTACAATTACTAAATTGTATACATTTTGTTATAGAATACTTTTTCCAGTTGAGTAAATTATGAAAGGAAGTTAACGTTGACAAGTGTAAGCAGTCAATTTTTTGAAATTGAGGACTAATCATAATCCCAAGGCCCAGAAATGAGCTGTCTGACAGAATGGTAGCCTGTCCTCTGCTGGGCCAACCAGTCATCTCTCTCCATTACACTTTAACTTGGCAACATTAATGCTGGCCAGTATATGTGTTCCATTGATCTTCCTTACACTTAGAGGGTTGGTAGTTTTCAGATCCACAGTTGTCTTTGGTATCAGCTGGGGAGCATTGAGAGGAAGGGGCAATAAAGATCAAATAGCCCAAACACAGCAGCCCTTTCAAGTGTGGGTTTCAGCTAACCAGGGAGAGGGATTGTCGTCTTCAGCACTGACTTCCATTCATGTGCAGTTACTGACTCCACTTCTCTGATTGATAGAGGTGCAGAGGCATGCATGAGCCATTAAGAAAGCACAGATTTGAAATGGCCAGTGATGTCTGAGAGACTGGGTAACAACTGTGCTGGAAGCTATGAGAAGATGGTACAAGACTGGCAGCTTTGTCTTCACCATGGTGTTAGGAAGCTGGATACAAGAAATAAATGTTGGGCACACCTGGAGTACGTGATGTTGACTGCAATGCCCTGCCGTGGGTCTTTTACACCCTGAATTGGGGTAGAGCCAGGGCCTTGTCGGCTCTGGCAGCCTTGCAGCAGTAGCTATGTTCAGTATGAAGCTTCTGGTATTTTGGAGAGTCAGTAAAATTAGAGAGTTGTGTTCATTTTGAAGCACAAAGTTAGGAAACACTCCTGGAGAGACTAAATGCAGGCAAACAGAACTGACCCTGGAGTGGTTAGAAGATGTCCACTAGACATTTGGATTTAGTGCGCTCTTCCCCTTGGGCTTCTGAACAACACTGACTGTCTGTATTCACATGTCGTCTTAATTAAGGTCTCTAGTGCTGTGATAACACTAAGAGGAAAGGGTTTATTCTGGCTTGTAGCTCTCAGGTTATAGTCTGTCCAAGGAAATCAAGGCAGGAGCTTGGAGTTAAGGAACTGAAGCAGAGGCCATGGAGGAACGCTGCTTACTGTCTTTCTCAGCCTGTTTTCCTTACAGCACCATCCACAATGGTTTGGCCCTCCTGCATCCATCTCTAAGAAAATGCACTACATTAAGTTGGGCTTGGTGGTGCATGCCCTCAGCCTCAGTATTTGGCGGGAACAAGTGGATTTATAATTTCAAGGCCAGCTTGGTCTACTTAGCATGTTCAGGGATAGCTACATAGAGACACTGTCTCAGAAAAGAAAGTAAAGGGGGGGAAAAAACCCACCATAGGCCCGTCTGATGGGGGCATTTTCTCAACTGAAGTTACCTCTTCCAAAATGAGTCTAGCTTGCGTCAACTTGATAGAAAAGCAGCCAGCACACGTGGACCAACTGTTTCAGAAAACATTGACTTCCTGCCACTTTCTCTTGTTCCCTGCATGCCCTCAAAAGACCACATTCTGAGTGTAGGACAAAAGCAGTTGGATGCGCATGCCCACTATTGAGGAGTGGTACACGCCGCTCTGCTGTCCTTCCTTGCGCCTGTGTCTGGCAGCACCCGAGGTAGACTCCTCTTGTAACTTCCTAGGGTTGAACCTGGAACAGGAAGCCCATAAAATAAGCAGATGGCAAAGATGATAAAATGGGGGAAACTGACATAAGGAGTGTCTTATGTTCCGTGGAGGAAACCTGGTGAATACCAGGAATGGTCCAGAAAGGAAGCTACCTAGTCTGCTGGTTATGGAACTTCTCTGGGGTCACTCTTAACAAAGGGGTTGGGGGGCAATTGAGGGAACAGTCCGGCTCAGTCGGCGTGAAAGCAAACAGTATTAATCCCATGTGCTGTTTGATGGAAGGGAAGTACCTCATTTCCCAGCATTCCTCCCCAAGGCAAGGCTCACAGAGATCTAGTTCACTTTGGACTCAGGTCATAAATATAAATAAAATCTCATAAAATGCCTCCGGGAGAATTGCTGCTGTTTGATGCATTGGCTGACCTCAGTTTCTTCCCGTGTTTAAGCATAATCTGAAGATGTGCATTTTCTCAAGCTTGGGGATGTGGTTGAGCAGGGAGAGCACTAGCAAGCATGAGAACCTGAATTCAGACCCCCAGCACCCATGGAGAAAGCTGACCTTGTGCCTGTAACACCCCAGCATTAGGGAGGAGATAGTTCATGAGAGTTTGCCAGCCTGCTAGCCGAGCAGAACAACAAGCAAGCTTCTGGGTCAGTAAGACTTTGTCTCAAGGCAATAAGGTGTAGAGCTACAGAGGAAGACACCTGGGGCCCTGGTCAGACCAATACGTGCACACACACACTTGAGTGCAACACACACACAAAGTATGTATACCTCTATGCCAATCAGTCTGCCCACCTGCCCAGGTTAATATATTGTATTACAGAAAATACAATACAAAATGTGTTTCTCTTTGACTGTTTCAGTAATCCTTAGTGTTCATACTTCCTTCTACATTCTGCAGATAAAGACCCCCACATTTTCTCCTATTTCTCCCCTCATAGTTCCCGTGACTTCCCACCTATCCCCCTCTCTAGAATTTCTACCTCTTCACACCCCCATCCGGGTCCCTTCTTACTGTCCTGGGATCCGCTGTTACTCCTAGCTGTGTACTCTTATCTAAAGAGTCAGAACTAATAGCCTCGGATAAGAGTGTGTTTGTCTCTCTGGGTCTGGGTCACCTCACTCACTATAAACAAATTTTCCAGTTCCACCGACTTACCCACATCTCATTTTCCTTCGCAGTGGATGTGTGTCACATTTTCATTATCCCCTTGTCAGTTGAAGAGCATTTTGGTTGTTCCATTTCCTAGCTTTTGAGTAGAGTGGAAATGAACATGACCACGTTGTCTGTGGTCAGGGTGTAGAGTCCCTTATGCCAGGGAGTGGGATGGCTGGGTCACATGCTGTGCGTTTGTCTCACATAGTGTTTATTATTTGGGGTATGTTGCCACCAGTCTTTCATGAAGGTATGTTGAAGTTGTCAATGGCCTTTTCTGTATCTACTTAGATGGTCATGGGATTTTTGTGTTTAAGCCTACTTTTATGGCTAATTAAATTTATTGACTTGCACATGTTGAACCATCCCTTCATCCCTGGATAAAGCCAATTTGATCTTGATGGATGATCTTTTTGATATATGTCTATATTTGTATGCATTTTATTGAAGATTTTGTACCTATGTTCAGAGGGGACTATTATGTTTATCTTTACCTGGTTCTGGAGTAATACTGGCTTCTTAGATTGAAAAGTTTACAAGTGTTCCTGTTTCTATTCTTTTGAATAATTTAAGAAGCATTGATTACACATCTTTTTAAAGAGCTTGTGCCTGGGATTTCTTTAGTTTTCCTTTTTTTTTTTTTTTTTTGGTACTAAGGAGGCTTTTATTGTTATTTCAATTGGCTTATTTGTCATAGGTCTGTTTCAATAGTTGATCTCTTGGTTAACTTTGGTGCTTTGTATCAATCTAGAAAGTGAGCCACTACTTTTAGATTTTCTACCTTAATGTAGTATAGGTTCCTGAAGTATTCCTGAATTTATCTGGTGTCTGTCTTATGTTTCCTGGTTTGTCTCTGATTCTGCTAACCTGGGGAATCTCCTTTCTTTCTTTGGTGAGATGGGACCAAGAGCCTGCTGATCTTTCTTTTATCTCTTCAAAGAACCAGTTCTTAGTTTCATTCTTTCTATTCTATTATTTTTTGCTCTGATTGTTTATTGCAATCTGCTGGGTTTCAGGTTGGTTTGTTCTTGTTTTCCATTCTTGGGTTTCATCATTAAGTCATGTCTTTGAGCTCTTTCTGATTTTTCTTTTCTATTCACACAAATTTTTGATTTTAAAAACTTTTTCTGGCCTGGAGGGATGGCTTAACCATTAAATAAGGCTAGGCTCACAACCAAAAATATAAATTTTTTCCCTTTTGTTTGTTCATTTATTTTTTCATACAATACACCCTGATCATACTTCTTCCAATTTCTCCCAGATCCACCCTCCCACCCTTTCACTCCTCCACTCCCAAATATACCAAGTCCAATTTGTGTTGCCCATAGACTCATTGGAGTATAGTCAAACCCCCAGTAGCCAGACTCTTAAAGATAACTGAGTCCTTCTCCCATGTCTTTCTAGAAGTCATCAACTGTGAAGAGCTATACTTCAAGCAACTTTATCACAATTTTAAAGTATTCTCTTCAATAGCTTCCTGTCTGGACTGGTGTTTTTTTTTTGTTTTTTTTTTTTTTGTTTTTTTTTTTTTTGTAGGGGAGGGGTGTCGCAGAATCCTTCAATATCTCTCATTCTCAATTATGAATCTTGCTCATGTCAGCTGGCGACAACATAGACCATGAATCTCAGCATGGCTTCCCATGGAAACAGATCATAGACATCAACGTGGCCTCCAGTCACTTCAGGGATCATAAACATCACCTTGGCCACAAGTGTCCATACAAACCACAGACATCTCAAGAGTCCAGGAATAAAATATAGAAATAAAGGGTCTGATCCAGAAATATAGAAATATAAAGTTGCAAGCCCAAACACATTTTGGGGGAAAAAAATAAAGCTAGCAGTCACTATTAACCTTTAACAAACACTGTCTGCCTTAAGAGCTGACATCCTGGCAGCCACTGTGGACAGAGGTAAGCTTTGAGCGGTTGTCTCCTGCTCCAGCTTCTCAGCCAGGCAGGTACTGGGGACAAAGGTTAACGTCCTAACTATCGCCTCTATGGGACCCTCTGCTTGCATTTCCTTAATTTTTAACTGCCCCCATGTGACTCTACTCTGCCTTGCATTCTTTCGGGGACACTGAAAAGTGGCTGTGTCAGCTAAGGCTAAGGCTTTCGCAAACATCCTAAGTTAACACCCTATAACCAAAAGCTGTAAAACTTAAAATGTAATGTGACTTTAAGCCTGACCTCAAGGTTGTAAAAGCTCTTTGACTCACACCTGGTACTTGATTTTGGAGGCCCAAAACCCACCCCATTGCCACAGCTGAGAAGCCCGATCTCTGGCTGTGGTCACAGCTATAGTTGATAAGTTTTGTGTGCCCCATGGTGATTTTTTTTTCTTTTTCTGGAATAAAGTTTGTTTCTGGTTTAATAGGCTTTGATGATGGTCTGTTCCCCATCATTGTGTGACGCCTGGACTCAACAGTCAATGTGACCTCCATTGGCAACATGGACCACAGGTATTGGTGGCAGCAGCACAGACCAGGGATAGCAACATGGCGGCAGCAGGGACCATGGAGGTCCTGGGTGGCTCGCTTTAGGAGCAAGGCAGAGGAAATGGGGGAGGGAAAGACCTGCTAACGCCCTTCACAAAGCATATATACATATATGCGCACACACACACAGCAGCCAGGCATTTACACTGGCCTGCTCTTGAGGACCTAGCAGGACACAGCAGCAGCAGCAGCCGAGACCGCACTGCAGCTACGACAACCACTAAGTAGAACACCGTCCCTATGCGTATGTGCTCTATCCCTTTATCAAAGGCAAGCCCGACTGAAGCACGATTAATAAAAACTCAGAGAGAGAAACTGGGGTTCAACCTGAAGTTCTGAAAAGCAAAGCAGGCAACCACTGGCTCTTTCTTACCTCGACCTCAGTCTGAAATGGCAACCCTGACTCCTGGAATCTCAGAATGAGACTGTGTGTTGAGAGCTTGTTCCTTCCATTTAATAATCCTCTCTAGGGCTGGGATTAAAGGTGTGCATCACCATGATTAAAGACATGCACCGTCTGGTTTCTATGGCAATTAGTTTGGTTAACTGGGATTAAAGGGGCGTGTCATTGTGGCTACTGCAATTACAAGTGTGTGTTACCATAACCTGGTCTGTAAGGCTGACCAGTGGGACTATTTTACTCTCAGATCTTTAGGCAGTCTTTATTTATTAAAATATAATTGAAATGCCACCACAATCGATAACAGGTTCAGTAAAAAAGAAAAAAAAAATTGCTGTCCTATGGGTAAAAACAGAACAAGTTTGTACCAAACTAAGACTCTCCTGAGAAGACATGGAAAAGCGGCAAGGGAAAGATCCCAGTATGAAGGGGAACAGGGAAATCGGGGCTGTGAGCTGGGGTGGGGCCCGCAGCAGGGAATGAAGGACCAGCATTTCCCTTGACAAATCATGGGAGCTTCTTCTCAAATGCCCAACCCTGAGAAAGGGAAACAGGGCCCTCCATTATAGAATATATATCTTATTTATCAAATGCCTTATTTATGAAACATATGTTCCCATTTATCTAAATTCTCTAGAAGCTTGGTATTGAACACTTGGTAAGGACATAAGTGCTTAGATGCAAATCTCCTGCTCCCTCTATATCTGTTGACAACTCCTGACCCCTCCCTTCTCCTTCCTGTCATCCCTAGTACCAGAGGAGGTGGGGGAGAGGCCTTCTTAGTCCGGTTGGGCAGGGCCTTCTTTGTTGGATCGGCTTGGGGCGTCCTTGCTGTGCCTGCTCCGTTCTGCTCAGCGGTGTGCCACAGGCTCTCCTTTCTGTTAACCCAAATTTCAGTGCCTGTACGATTAAAGGCTTGGGCACCCATACGCTAAATAGGGGTGCACTCTTTCAGGCCCTTCCAGCCACCGAGAAGGCATATTATTGGATGCTTACAGCAAAGCCAGCCTTAGGTTATTACACATATTAAATGTCATATTCTGTAGGTCTTTGGAATGTTTAAAGACCATCTATCAGCCTAAATATATCTGTGTATGACCTTTAAAAGTTTGACTATTATAGATGACTATTAATCTGTATTTCTTAATTATCCATGTTTTTAAATGAGCTGCATAAACACAATACCTTAAACGGTCAGGGGTCATGGGAGATACAGCAGGTGATAACTAGGGTTCAACAGGCCGACCTACCAGAGGAGTGATTTTCTAATAGGGAGCCCCACCTGGAAAGGTCGTGGAGTTAGTAACAGTGGAAACTAGTTGAGTCACTTCATTTCTTCCCTAAGAAATAACTGGGTGTTTTCCCACTGCTTGTGTTTATCTCATGAAAATACTCCATCTACTGGGAACATATATCTGTGGGAGGTCAAGAAGATGACTTTCCATTTCTCTATATGGTTTTGATACATAGAATGTATACTGGGACATGCTTCATAACTGGATCTATTTGTACCATGAGGACTGTAGACAAAAGCCTTTGTTCCTTTTTACTTCGACTAATATAAAAAAATAACAATTTCTCCTCAGTCTAACAGAAACTGCACACAATTAGCTCACTTTTCTCTCCCAAGACTACAAATATTTTTAACACTCTGTAAATCATTTAGATTGGCTTTTTTTTTTTTTTTTTTTTTTGGTCTGAATCTGAGCTTCATGGCAGAGGTACTGGGGGAGTCATATTTGGTGCCCCAACCCTCGGGAGTTTCAGAGTCCACACTGCCACCACTGTCATCTGCTGCCCATAAACTCCATTTAAGTGTTGGTAGGACCTCTCAAAAGAGCAATTTGTGCCACCGGCTCAAACCAGGAAGCCAGATCTTAAAGGAGTAGCACCTCTGATAGTCACCAGCAAACAGAGCCCACCAGAGAAAATGCAGCTACCCAGAAGCTGGGCTTGTTCTTTTGTGTTTAGAATTCTTTTCTTTTTCTTTTTTTGGTTTTTTGAGACAGGGTTTCTCTGTAGCTTTGGAGCTGTCCTGGAGCTCTCTCTCTCTATAAACCAGGCTGGCCTCGAACTCACAGAAATCCTCCTGTCTCTGCTTCCCAAATGCTGGGATTATAGGTGTGCGCCACACCGTCCAGTGTGGGGTGTGTTTTTTGGCAGCCACACAGAGGCCGACATCCTCATGCCACTGCTCGTCATGGTACACACAGTTCAAACTGCCGTCATCCACCCTGGGACGTGGCAACAGGACTCTTGTAGACCAGGCTGGCCTCAAACACAGAGATCTGCCTGCCTTTGCCTCTTGAGTGCTGGGATCAACCACTGCCTGACAAGAATCCTTTTCTTTTTAAGTTCTCTCAGGTTTTATGTGGAAATTCTTGCCAAACATTTGGGTGTCATTTGTAGACAGACATTACTCTCCCACTGTCTGTTCTCAAACACCTGGTGACTGCTCAAATAATTGACTCAGAGGCTTAATATTACTATGAATGTTCAGTCAATAGCTCAGGCTTATTACTAACTAGCTCTTACATTTTGAGTTAACTCATACTCTTTATTTATGCTTTGCTATGTGGTGGTACCTTTATTAGCATGGCACATTAATCGCCTGCTTCATTTGCATCTGGATGGTGACTCCTGACTCTGTCCTCCTTGCCATCATCCTTAGTTTGGTCATTCCAACTATACTTTCTGCTTGGATACTGGCCAATTAGAGTTTTATTAAACCAATTCAAATGACAAGTCTCTACAGTGTACAAGAGGATTATTCCACAGCACTGGTCCTATTTGGGGTTCTGTGTGTTTCTGGTATCTGTACAAGCATGTTTTTCCTTAATTTGGGGGGAGTTTTCTTCTATGGTCGGTCCTATTTAGATTTGATCTTATCCACTGACCTGGGATAAGTTCTTTATTCCTATAATTATAAGATTTTGCTGTTTCTCAGTGTTCCAGTTTCTAAGTGTTTGTTTTTTGTGTTTTATTCTAAAAGAAAAATTCCTTGGGATAAGAACAAACAGGAGGACCAATGGAACTGAATAGAAGACCTGGATATCAATCCACACATCTTCAAACACCTGATCTTTGATAAAGAAGCAAAAAATATCAAATAGAAAAAAGAAAGCATATTTAACAAGTGGTGCTGGCATAACTGGATATCAACATGTAGAAAAATGAAAATAGACCCATATCTATCACCATGCACAAAACTCAAGTCCAAATGGATCAAAGACCTCAACATAAAACCAGCCACATTGAACCTTATAGAAGAGAAAGTAGGAAGTACACTTGAACGCATTGGCACAGGGAACTACTTCCTAAATATAACCCCAGCATCACAGACACTGAGAGAAACAATTAATAAATGGGACCTCCTGAAACTGAGAAGCTTCTGTAAAGCAAAGGACATGGTCAACAAGACAAAAACGACAGCCTACGGAATGGGAAAAGATCTTCACTAACCCCACATCAGACAGAGGTCTGATCTCCAAAATATACAAAGAACTAAAGAAATTGGACACCAAAAGATCACATAATCCAATTTTAAAAAAAAGTACAAACCTAAACAGAGAACTCTCAACAGAGGAATCTAAAATGGCTGAAAGACACTCAAGGAAATGTTCAACATCCTTAGTCATCAGAGAAATGCAAATCAAAACAACTCTGAGATTCCATCTAACACCTGTAAGAATGGCCAAGATCAAAAACACTGACGACAACTTACGCTGGAGAGGTTGTGGGGAAAAGGGAACACTGCTGCATTGCTGGTGGGAATGCAAACTGGTATAGCCACTTTGGATGTCAGTGTGGCGATTTCTCAGAAAATCAGGAAACAACTTTCCTCAAGACCCAATAATACCAAAGGATGCTCAATCGTGCCACAAGGACATGTGTTCAACTATGTTCATAGCAGCGTTGTTTGTCGTAGCTGTTGTGATCCAGCTGCCCTCACTCCCCTTGACTGACAGCGGAACTTCCTTGTGGTCTGTAATTGACAAGGATGTTTATGTTCTTTCTGGCAGTTGGGTCTCCACAGAAGGAGTAGAGGTATAAAAGGTTGCTGGACAACCTAAAAAGAAGCCTCTGTGTCTCAACCTGGCACCCCTCCCCCGCCAGTCTCGGCTATCCAGGCTGCGCTGGCTGCAGCAAGAGCCAGAACCTGGAAACAACCTAAATGCCCCTCGATCAAAGAATGGATAAGAAAAACATGGTACATTTACATGATGGAGTACTACACAGCAGGAAAAAAATGACAGCTTGAATTTTGCAGGAAAATGGATGGAGCTAGAAAACATTATTTTGAGTGAGGTAACCCAGATACAGAAAGACAATTATCACATGTACTTACTCATAGATGGTTTTTAAACATAAAGCAAAGAAAGCCAGCCTTCAAACCACAGTCCCAGAGAACTTAGACAACAATGCGGACACTAAGAGAGACTTACATAGATATAATCTACGTGGGGAGTAGAAAGTATAAAAAGACAAAATCTCCTGAGTAAATTGTGAGCATGGGGACCTTGGGGGAGGATTGGAGGAGGAAGGGGAGAGGAAGGGAGGGGAGCAGAGAAAAATGTAGAGCTCAATAAATAACAATAAAAAATGCGGAGAAATGAAAAAGAGAGAAAGAAAAATTCCTATTCTTTGCTTATGCAATCAAATTCTTTGTCCTCAAGTCCTCATTGTTGTGTGTGTGTCACAAGACCCCAAACAAGACCACCACAGAGCCGGTATCTGATGCAAACATAAAAGGGTTTATTGATTACAATCTGCTCAGAACACTGTTCAACACTCTAGCGTGGCAGGTGTAGAAGAGCAGCGTTTGAGCATTTGCAGAGTAGAATTTATAGGGGGAAAAACTAACAGAGGAAAACCACAAGTGGGGCCACAACCTTGTCAGAGGGGCTCAGGGTAGCTGACATTTAACCTGATTGGTTATGGAGAGGGGAAGTACAGATTTGAAGAGTAAAGTAGTTAAAAATACATCAGGCGAGCTTAAGGCATATGGTTAGTAGCTGTCTTTAGTTGTGGTTAAAGGCTGACATCAATCATACGTACCCGGGGTGGAGTTCCACTTGTTTCGGGACCTTGGGATCATGGGAAGGGCAGAAGAACGGTGGTCTTAGTTTACTTCAAATTTTACCTTCACATTGATATATCTTCTACCTGATCCATCCCTTGTTTTATAATTCACTGGTTGAATTTTAGAATTCCATCTTTATTTCAGCATGAGTTTTCTTTAATGAATTGCTTTTAAATCTTGAGTTCTCTTATATCCAGCTACTATTGTTTTCTAGTATGTCACTGCTATTGTACATTATTGATAGTCTCTTTAAGTTCATTGAGCTGTTTGTATCTTTTTTAAACTCCCTAAGTTTTTTGGTGACATAATTATTCTCTTAAATTCTGTCCCATGGGGGTCCATCTAGGTAACCCTCATTGGAGAATATTTTTATAGGAAAGCTGGATTTTTTTTTCTGCAAGTGGGGCATATATCGTGAGCTTTCATATTGTTTGTGATTTTGCAGTAAGTCCTGGACATGTGAACATCTTTTGCTAGTTGTGTGTCTGAGGTAAATTCTAGGCTTCTATTGAGTGGAATTTGGTTTGGATTTTATTTTTGCCCTACCTTGGGTGATTCCAGATCAGGTATCAGGAGTGGGTAGGTCAAACCTTCAAACAGTGTTGGTTATGGATTGAAAGAGCACTTGTGATTCCAATTCAGTGTAAAGAAAAAAATGTTGAGTTTCTGTTTATGTCACTGGTGTGTTGTTCAATCAAAAAGAGGCAGAGTTTCTATGCAGCTGGCTGGAATAGATCAATGAGTCCTGAAGAACTGAGAAGAGAATGACCCAAAGGGATGAGGTGAGGCCAGAGAGGTTGTGCGGCCCTTTTGAGACAGGAAACAGCAGTTGTGGGACTTTTCTGTGAAAGCTTATGACCCACCTCAGGTTGTCACCTTATATTTGTTCTTTATGTTATAATAAAAATTTAAAAGAAATCAGTAACATGTGGTGCACAACGTGGAGCCTTGTGTCAACATGTGAAGGAGCGTCTGGGTGCCGAGACCACTCTGCAGTCTGGTGGGGGGAGTGCACCTTTCTGCACCCTTTTTGGCCTGCTTTCCTGCATTTGGGGTTTTCTGAGTCCTTCTCCAGGCTGTCAATCCAGGCAGCTCAGCTCACCTTGGGCAGGAGAACAGCTTGTGGCTTGAAACATTGCAGCTCTGGTCACCAATTCACTGGCAGCCAGCTGGAAAGTCAAGGTGATTGTAATATAGCCACATCTCTTAGAAGACTTCTACCTAGTGTTCACAAACACCAGGATGGGGCTAGTCCAGCTGCTTGGCTGAATCTCCTCAACATGGTAAAGATGGGTGGCCACTGACTGGAGGTCAGTCAGCTTCTAGAGAGCTAATCAGTGCAGCTTCCCAGCATCTGGATTGCCCACTGCTGACTTGGTGCCCCACCGGCTCCGCCTGCTGGTCAAACATTGTCACTACATCTAAATACCTTCACATAACCCATGCCCCCAGGGAAGACCATGATGCAACCCTCCAAGGAGAAGCATTACATCTGGCAAGATACTTGGGAACTTTTAAATGGTAAACTACACTATTAAACAAGTAAGTAAGTAAAAGGATAAGGGAAAAGGACAACCTTAAAACCTTTTCCATATTAAAAATTGGAAATATCACAATGCAGGGAACTAGGACCCTGTTCACTGCTACTATAGATGGGATGCAAATAGAAAAACTAGCTAGGCTTGATACAGTGTTGGTCATAATTATTATCAGTATGGTAATTAATATTTTCCCTTAAAAATGGTTTGGTAATGGTGCCAAATATGAGAAATTGACTGATAAGATACAAGTCTTAAAAATAATTACTAAAGAAAACAATACAATCTTGACCAACAAGACAAAAACTTTTAAAATATTCACTGATGAGAGTAAAAAGGGGCCTGATAATATTTAGAAAAACTTACTAGTCAAAGATACAAGTCTTAGCAAAAGCCACTACTGATAATATACAAACCCTACAAATAATTTCTGAATAAAATAACATTTTGACTGATAAGTTACAAGTCTTGTAAAATTTAAGATAATAAAAATATTCAGACACAAACAAAAATTTAGAGAACCTCACCATTAAATTATGAAATTATAGAGAAGCATCCTAAGTCTATTAGAAAACCAACCTTTATTTATCTAGTTAACATTCAAGAATGACTACCAGATAATAGTTATCTCCAAGGCTATTCAGAAGTTAAATAGGAACCTATAGAAATGTTAGATTTGAGATTTAAGTAAGCAACAATTTCATATAGTATTCATTCACTTTTTGTTAAACAGATGTCAAATTCATGGGCCACTCAGAACAAAATTATTCCACAAGACTGGAAAACTTTAGTTACAGCAGTATTGGAATCTGGCCCTATTACAATGAACTACCTGATGGAGAGATGAAACTAGGGCAATCAAACAACAAGGTAGGTTAGAGGTTATGAGATTTCCCAAGATCAAATCCTTGGTGAGGGCCATTATGATGATGTGGAAAGACAAATTACATTTGGAGATCATACCTTGGCCCTATGCCATACAACAGCTTTGAATGCATGGGACAAGAAAAAAAAAATCAGAAAAGTGTTCTGAACCATTTAATAAAATTATCCAAGGCCCCAAAAAGCCTTTGCTAAGTTTTTAGAAAGATTGATTTCAACTGTAAATGAAATGATATCAGATCCAGAAGTTAGATAAATATTAACTTAAGATTTTGGATTTTGAAAATGCTAATTCACAATGCAAAAGGGTAATTGGACCTTTACAGGTAAGATCAGCACCCATATGGAATTAAAAAATAAAGCTGGCTGTTGGAGTGTGACTCTCCTTCTCTAAACCCATGCATGTTTGTTAAAGAGCCATCTGGTATGGGACAGAAGAAAACCAAAATCTAGAGAATATATTGTTACTCTTACTCCTCAAATTTATTTTGGTTCTTTAAAACTTTTTTTAAGGTATATATACTATCTCAAAATTTATACCCTCTATTTTGATATTATTGAAATTATAAAGTACTAATTCTAACCTTAGGTTTCATGTTGCTTTCTGCATGTGATTTCAGGATTGAGTTTAAACAGAAATTTAGGATATTAAGTCTGGATATCTCAGATGAACTTAATAGATTATGGTCCTTTAACCTCTCTAAGATTCACAGCATATGAATTTAATGTGTTTTTCTACAGTGACTGATAAACATTCCTAACAGCAATCTCTGAAGTCTCCAAAATGATAATGGGGTCCTACAACAATAGTCTCCCTGGATTATGATAATGCCACTAAAGTGATAAACACCTTTCACAGATTGGTTTTGGACTACAAACTGCTCAGGATGATTCCAAGGTGGCTGAGATGGTCCACACTGATGTACTATTCCCAAATGATACTGCTATCTCTCCCAAAACTTGACCATTGTTTTGTTTTGTATTTTTTTTCAGAGTCCACTAGAAATGCCATTGCTCCCACAGACAACAGGAAATAATTTTAGGAACATAATGCCCACATTCCCAAGAGGTAGTGTGGATAGTTTTGTCTTTCACTGGGTTAGGGATATTTGTCATTGTATAAAGGTTTGGTTACAAGTTGTTATTGGGTAGCTAGGTGGTGGTGGCACATGCCTTTAATCCTAGCACTTGGGAGGCAAAGGCAGGTGGATCTCTGTGAGTTCAAGGCCAGCCTTGTTTACAAAGCAAGTTCCAGGACAGTCAGAATTCTTACACAGAGAAATCCTGTCTTGAAAAACCAAAAAGGTGTGTGTGTGTGTGGGGGGGGGGGGCTTACGATAGGATAAAAGGGTAGATTATTGAATCTACTTTCAGAAAAAGCAACTAGTCTTAAATAGTTTACATTGGTATGGATTTTTGTATATTGATACAAATTTAAGGGTATCTTTGCTATACTGTATATATTTCTATTTATTTTTGCATATTGATACAAATTTAAAGTTATTGTCCTTATATTGTACTTTTGTGCTGTAAGAACTCCTTCAGCCAGTAGCCTTAAAGATACCAGCCCACTTAGGCATGGCCTCTTATACTATAAATGCCAACCTAAAGTGCATGCTCTCTCTACCAGCTTCTGGACTTGGTTCCTATTCCCTGCTCATGCAGAGGAATGTGATCTGTGAGTCTAGCCCTAAATAAATAACCCATTATTAGTCTCAATTCTGAGTTAGTGTGGGATTATTTTGTTATGTCCATCTTCATCTGCTGCCCATGTGAATCCCAACTCCACATCTACAGGGATAGGCCAAAAAAGACCCAAAAAGGTCTGAAAACCAGAAAATCTCTGACCTCTGCCTGCCTGACTTGATTTCACCTAAGTGGCTTTTTGAGAAACCTGCCACATTCACAGTGGAGCTACCGTGAGGCAACCTGGCAATTTCCAGGTTCACGCATGCTTTCCCTGCTGTGCAGAGACTGGCGCAGCTTCTGGTTTGTGTTCCCTACTTGCAAGCTCTGGCCTCCTTGCTCTGTGTAAGGAATTGATTTAATTGCTCTAAATTTGTCAAGGAAACCATATTTATCAGTATTTAACCAAGCACCAATGTGTATAACCAAAGTGGCGCAAACAGTCCCATGCTTGGTCGTGTCTTTCTGCCATGCGGCTGCAACCATAACACCTGTTGGCCAATAAAGATTATCACAATACAACAATTTACTGAAATCTCCTAACAAAGGTAAGCAAATTAATAAATTTTAAAGTTATACTATGGCAGACAATATTAGCATTCAGGAATTTAACAACCTTTTTGCTTAAACTATAGATGGTATTCTGGAAGGCTTATGTGATTTCCCTTATACATCCACTTATCTGATTTTTCATATTATACCAGTAAGAAAATGATTTGATAACAGAGCCAAGAATGAGGCACTTTTAGAAATGATAGTCTTTACAGACTAATAATGAACAGCTAGTTGAAAAAATTAATACTATTGAAAAGGACAAAATCAAATCAGTGTTGAAGGGTGCTGAGACATTATCTGAAAGAATTCATGCTGTTGAATTTAAAAACTGGAATTTGTTGAAATGTTATGATAGGTTAACAGATAAGGTATCTCTCCAGGAAGGCAATATGCACACCATCATATTACGTCCAAGGATGAGACGTTATCTTTACTGGAAAAATTTCATACATTGGAATCATCAATGAGGGCATTAGAACAGAACAATGGACAGAAGATTAAGACTTTACAAAAGGCAGTGGTAAAGAGATTAGAAAAAGCCGGGCGGTGGTGGCACACGCCTTTAATCCCAGCACTCGGGAGGCAGAGGCAGGCGGATCTCTGTGAGTTCGAGACCAGCCTGGTCTACAGAGCTAGTTCCAGGACAGGAACCAAAGCCACAGAGACCCTGTCTCGAAAAACCAAAAGATTAGAAAAGATTGAGGAAATTATCAAAACTGATGAACAGGGAGAAAAGATACAAGAGCAGGATTTAGCCTCATCAGTATGTGCCAGAGTCCAGGGTGACTTACCCAGAGTTTTAGCTGCCTATCCAGTAATATCCTCTAAGAAGCCATCTGACACCAATACCCTAAGGTAGTCAAAGAATATACATGGCAACCTATAGGTATAAGTGATTTAAAAGAAACTAAGCAAGCAATAGGATCTTATGGCCTGCATTCACCATTAGTTAGGGAAATGGTCAAAACATGGGCTTCAAGCAATAAGGCTGCCCCACATGATTGGCTTTAATTAATCTCAGAGGTCTGAGAAAATGGACCCCAGCTGCTTTGGAAATGCTATTGGCAAGAGGAGGCAAAATTTTTAGAACAACAGGGAAAAGCAAAAGGATTTGAGGCTTCCCAAGATCAAATTCTTCAAGAGGACCATTACTCCAATCCTCAGGACCAGGTTCTGTACGATAAACACACATTATCCCTATGTAGGACAGCAGCTTTAAATGCTTGGGACAGGATTCAAGAACCAAGAAAGAGAACAGAATCATATATCAGGGCTAAATAGGTCCAGAGAGAACCCTTTAGTGATTTTTTACAAAGATTAATTAAGGCTGTACAAATAGGAGTAACAAACCCAGAAACTAGACATGTACTTATTGAATCTCTGGATTTTGAAAATGCCAACTTTGAATGCAAAAAGATCCTTGAGCCTTTAAAGGTTAGACCAGGGGCCGGAGAGATGGATGGCTCAGTGGTTAAGAGCATTGCCTGCTCTTCCAAAGGTCCTGAGTTCAATTCCCGGCAACCACATGGTGGCTCACAACCATCTGTAAAGTCTGGTGCCCTCTTCTGGCCTGCAGACGTACACACAGACAGAATATTGTATACATAATAAATAAATATTAAAAAAAAAGGTTAGACCAGCACCTATGGATGAGTGGATCCTGAATACAATGAACATTGAGACATTTGACCATGTTACTGAGGCAAGGGTAAGAAAAGCAATTTCCAAAAGTATGAGGAGACATCAAAATGCCAAATGTTTTAATTGTGGTAGAATAGGACATCTGAAAAGGGATTGTAGAGAAGGAATTCCTAGGAATAATGTCTCCTCTGGGAATGGCAAGAATGGCAAGTCTCAGCCTTCTGAAACATATAGGAGAGGTGGCAAAGGCTGACATTGGACCAATGAATGTAGGTTCTCAAAAGACAGACAAGGCAACTTGATACCATCAGGAAACTTCTTGTGTGTGTGTGTGTGTGGGGGGGGGTCTCACAGGTCCCCATGTCAAACATGGTCCAGCCATTCCTAGTCACTATGGAGAACATGTCTCACCAGGAAAATAAAAAAAAAAAAATCCAGTGCCTACTGTAAAAAACCATACTGTTCTGGATGATGGAACATTCATACAGAGAATGAAACAAAAACTGCAGTAGGAAATAGGAGATGTATATTCTGGCAGACTTCTATAAATAATCAAAGACCAAAGCTAAGAGTGCACAGAAATGACATTTCAATTGAGGGATTACTAAACACAGGTGTGGACATGAGTATAATTACTCAAAACCTTGGCATCCAAATTGGGCCTCTTCAAGAGGCAGATGTTCAATTCCTAGGAACTGGAACCCTATCTCAAGTAAAACAAAGCATGATATGGGTTAAATGCATAGGGTCAGAAGGACAGAAAGGAGGGCTGAGGCCATATGTAGCTAATATTGCAGTGAATTTATGAGGTTGTGACCTTTTGTAGCAATGGAATGCCCAGATTAACATTCTTGCAGTCCCCCAAACTCATGTATTATAAACAAAGGTCACAGGACATTCAGGCTGTATAAGAACACAAAGCAACTAGAAAATCTTCAGAGGTACTAATGGCTTTAACAGAAAACAAACTGTAGACTTTAGAACAGCTGGTACAGGAACAATTAGATGCTCACCATTTTGAAGAATCTACCAGCCCTTGGAATTTTCCTGTATTTGTTTTTAAAAAGAAATATGGAAAATGGAGAATGATGACAGATCTAAGAGCTGTCAACAAGGTAATTCAACCTATTGGTCCTCTACTATCTGGAATTCCTCTGCCTTCTCTATCACCAAAAGGATGGCCTATCATAGTTATTGATTTAAAAGATTGTTTCTTCACTATACCTTTACAAGAAAAGGGTAGAGAAAAATTTCCCTTCACAGTGCCTACTTATACTAATACTCACCCTACTAGGAGATATCATCAGTGGACCATCCTCCCACAGGGAATGCTCAATAGCCCTACCCTGTACCAATACTTTGTGAGTCAGCCATTGGAAATATGCAAACAATTTCCTAAATCTATAATTTATCAATACATGGATAACATTTTGTTATCTAATTCAAATGCAGATACCTTAGAATGTTTGAATAAGTAAAGAAAGTTATGTCTAAATGGGGATTACAAATTGCTCCTGAAAAAAAAATAGAGAGGATATTCAATCAATTATTTATGTTATAAAACAGCCTTTACAGAAAATAAGAGCACAAAAGGCAAAAATTAGGAGAGGCGAACTGTAGACTCTTAATGATTTCCAAACACTGTTAAGAAGACATTTCTTGTTTACAATCAGCTGTTGGGATCACACCTGATCTAATAATTCACTTAAACAAAACTTTAGATGGTGACAAAGACTTAAAATAGTTCTAAGGAATTAATAGCTGAAGCTGAGAATTATTAACGGTTGTTGAAGAGAAATTACAGGAGGTTTATGTTGATAGGGTAGATCCAAATCTTAATTGAATTCTAGTCATATTGCCTTCCAGAACTTTCCTTGGGATCTTAATGCAGTGGGAAGATATTATCTTAAAATGGATCTTTTTACCACACAAACCAAACAAAAAATTAAAAAATGTGGAAAAGGCCTCTGAATTAATTATAAAAGGAAAATTGCTTAAAGATTGTTTAATATTCTAATATAAAGTCTTAGTCTTTAAGTTATATAGGTATTAAATATTATAGGTCAACAGTCATTCATATTTGTCATACTTAGACTAATCAGGTTCTTTAGATACATAGAGATTGTATTCTGCATAGATAGGTAATCTTCAACCACTTCAAAGAACTGTAGAATATGGCATTTAAATAACTTAGTGTTCTGTTGACACGAGACACAATTGCTCCTGGCAACACCGACCTATTCCTGAGAGAACGCTGAGCACTGAAGACAGTCAGAGTTTGTTTTCTTCTTAGCAAAACTGGCCCTTAGGCAAGCCCATGCCTTGACCACTGACAAAATGCACAATGTCTAGACTGGACAAGCAGGATACAAGAAAAATGACTGCCAAACCTTGCCAAGACAAATAAGAATTGTGAAAAAAAAATTTCCTGCCTTTGAAAATGTTTGTCAGTTACTCTAGGCCCTAGCCAAAGTTGGTTGCTCCAACATTGCAAATGAGACTCTTGGTGATTGCCCAGATAGTCAGTTGTTTATGTCATCTACTCCACATTTTAGAGGCTGCTTGATTGCATTTTCTGCCTTCTCAAGTAATATTAACTCCTTTCTCAGGCCTTCGATATGCTTGAAGATTAGATAGCTGTAGTTACTTTCCTCTTATGACTTAGCCAAGTCCTGATATAAGACTTAGACTCCATAGGATAGAATGATTATTGAAACATTTAGCATGTGTTCCTTGCTTAATATTGTTTATGCCGGTTATAATTCCAATTTTTATACTTGATATCTGTTCTTATTGTATATAGTTTTGTATTGGGCTTGGAACTCTCCTATTTAAACAAAAGAGGAGGTATTGTAGAACTCCTTCAGCCAGTAGCTTTTAAGATATCAGTCCACTTGGGCATGGCCTCTTATACTATAAATACCAATGTGAAACATTCTGTCTGTCTGTCTGTCTCTTTCCCGGCTTCTGGATTTGGCTCCTCTTCCCTGCTAATGCAAAGGACTGTGATCTGTGAGTCTACCCCTAAACAAATAACTCTTTATTGTTCTCAATTCTGAGCTAGTGTGGGATTATTTTGTGATTTCCATCTTCACTTCTGTTTGTTTTTGCTTAAGGCATTACCTTATACAACCCCTACCTATATATAATTATTCAATGTGAAGTCTTAGTCCTTAAAAGTTATTCAGGATAATAAAGAAATACAGGTTAATAGTCACCCTTATCTATCAAACTTACAGTAATGCTAGGTTTTCTAGGTATACAGAGATATATTTCAGGTAGATACGTAAACTTCAAACACATCAGAGACCTACAGAATACAGCATTTAGAATGTTTTAACAACTTAGACGTTTTTAAAGAGGGAATTCTAAGATTGTTTTTCCTTTTATTAAACCTAATCTGTGCACAATGATGACAAGACAGGATCACCTGGGGAACTAGCTCTTCTTTGCTGCATCATAACCTCAATCTTCAAGGGCCAAGGGGACGAGAGAGAGAGAGAGAGAGAAGAGGAGAGGAGAGGAGAGAGGGAGGGAGGGAGGGAGGGAGGGAGGGAGGGAGGGAGAGAGAGAGAGACACCAATAATGAAGCCAGAGAAGACCATGTCCATGGGGCTAAGTCACTCCAATACCACTGGTTTATTGGACAGAATTCCCACAACTTTTCTCAACAAGAGACATGTCTGCTTTTGGCAGCACAGATCTACTTCTAAAGAGGATGATGGGTATCAAAGAAACTCTATTTGGAGTTGCTTTCATTGTGGCAAAAGCTAGTTATTAGGGCAAGAAACTGCCCTTCCCTCCACTGTTGACAGTAGACTATCCAAATTGGACAAGCAGGATACAAAGAAAGGTAACTGCCAGGCTTTGCCAATACAGGGTAGGAGAGTCCTTCAAAATTTCCTGCTTCTGAAATGTCTGTCAGATATTCTGGCCTGTAGATCAAAGATTGATTCCCCAACATTGGGGAGGAACCTTGGGTGACTGTCCAGTCAGCTGTTCCTGTCATTTCTCACATTTTTTAGAAGTCACTTACTTGTACTTCCTGCTTACTCAGGTAATATTTATTTCTCAGGTCTTTGATAGGATCTAAGAGTAGACAGTTACAACTTTTGGTAAAAGGTATATTAGAATTAAAACTTTGTGGAGTCCTAAAGAGACAGGTAATTAAATAATCTATAAATTTTCCAATTACTTATTGATTGAACACTGAGAATGTATTTCTTACTTGACAATTTTGTTAATGTTACCACCTTTCCTTTCTATTTGAACAATATTTGATAGTTTTTATTATATATAATTTTACTATGTTAGCAGTAGGACCTTTCCTTTTTTACTAGACAAAAAAGGGGAAAATGTTGCAGTTTGTTTATGCTACAGGTTTGTTGTTCAATTGAAAAGAGAAAGAGTTTCCATTCAGCTGGCCAGAATGAACCAAGTCTTGGAGAACAAAGAACAGTAAGAGTAAACCAAAGGGAAGAGGTGGGGTCAGAGAGGTTTAGATCCAGGAAGCAACAGTCGAATTTTTCCACAGTAGCTTGTGATCTACTTGAAGTTTTTATCTTATATTCTGGTTTTTAGTTTTATAATAAAAATTTAAAATAAACCAGTAACAATAAAATGATAATGTGAATGGGATAAAGGGCTAGATCTGCTCAGGCTGATGTGCAAGCTGTGTTACCAGAGCTAAGCTGGGGAGTGTGATGATGTGTGGGAGGGCATTCATCAGGCCAGGCCAACATAAAAAGGCTGTGCTGTGTAACTGAGGGTAGTAGGCCTAAAGGTTGGGGGTGGCATAAGCAGGTGAAGTTCCAAAGGCTTACCAGATTGGACATCATAGGGGGTGTGCAACCCAAAGATAAGTCTTGGGATTGAGAAAGGTGCAGGAAGGCTAGGGTCTAGGAGACTCACTAGACTGAAAAAGAACACTGAAACAGAACACAATATGTGAAACCCAGGCTACGTCTGGAGACTGGATAGCATGCAGACAGGGTAAAGTTAGGTAGGTTCACTAACCTGGACTGGTACACAGAATGTATGATCCAAGCTAGACCTGGAGGTTTGAATTGCAACCTATTAACCTTTTGATCACACAAGCAAGAATCAAAAACAAACTTCCTTTACTTAGGAGACTAAGGCAGAACTGTCAATTCAAGGTCAGCCTGGACTACAAAGAGAAACTTGTCTTAAAAAAAATAAATAAAAAAGACCTTTGTGTATTTCAAATGTGACCTTGTCTGAAGTACATTCAAATGCCCATGATCTCAAAGTCCATTTCCATTTAATTCTGACACAGTTCTAAAAAGCTTTGTTATAACAAATAACCCCAGTCATTTTGTTTCTTGCTATATCATATATCCTGGAACAATGCATGGCATATAGATGTTCAGTAACTATTTACTGCCCAGTGGGAGAGCATTTATTAGTGTGAACAAGGCCTGAGCTTGATATTAAACACCACAAAAAAAAAATGAACACAAAAATATTTATTCTGGGGATTGTTTTGTGTGCAGAATTATTGGTAAGCATTTAGATTGCCAAAATGGTTTAGACACGGACTAAACCTTGACTTGGCTGTACAGATTCCTTGCTGTTCATCTAGCTACCACTCATCTTCCAAATTTAAATAAATAATAGAAATGACCACAGTAAACCAACTTGGATAGAATCAGTCTGCTCTTTTATCAGAGGCTATTTTGTGGCAGGTAGCCCAGAAAAGTACTGTATTAGAGTATGTCCATAAGTTAAAGAATCTGCTGAAATACCCCCTTTGGATTTGTCTGTAGTGATGTTTTCTTTTCTTGTCTCATCCCTTTTTGTGGGAGGACAAGAAGTCAAGAAACCAAGTGGTAGGATCAATTTTGATAGTCAATTTGACTGGATTAATGAACTTCTAGGGCACTCAAGTGACCCTTTTAGTCTGTAAGCTCTTTCCAGAGAGGGTTACTTGATCGGGGAGGATCACCATGACTCTAGATGTGGTATCTAGAACTCTGTTGATGTGGTACTTGTTGTTGTTATTGTTTGGAGACATGTTTTCTCTGCAACAGGTCTAGTTGTCCTGGAACTCTCTTTGTAGACTAAGCTGGTATTGAACTCAGAGATCTGCCCACCTCTGCCTCCTGAGTGCTGGCTGAGATTAAAAGTGTGACCACCACACCCAGCTGATGTGCAAAGTTTTTACAGATGCACAGAATGCAACAGGGGATATGGAGACTTCCACCATATAACAATCGGAATCCCTGTAAGGAATTCCTAAATGGGCTGTGCATGAAGCTTTGAAGGTGAAGACTAAGTTGTTGTGAAAACATCAGAATATTAAAGAATATGAGAAATTAGCTGAAGAAGGCTGCAAGCACCCAATAGAGCCAACTCAAGGGAGAGGCCAAACAGTGTGATCACAACTCAAATCAGGTAGTTGGCTTACATTATCAGGTTACACTGTTAACACTCAACATTAGAGATGAAATGCATTCAGTGATTTTCAATACAATCATCAAGAGACCCAAATTAGTACACTACAAGTCTATACTTCTCATAATGGATCTTCTAGAACTACAACAAGCAGAGCTGATATTTTGTAAATAAACGAGCAATTATGCATTCATGATTAAGTGCACATGTATGAATACACATTACATGTGTGTGAGTCACAAGTGCTGCATTTCCATTTTAGAAACTCAGAAACTGTATATGACTTCATGTTCTACCAATAAGTCTTTTAAGTGTAAGTCATAATAAATTCATTTAAATTATAACCCATTACATAATATACATAATACATATGACAAAAGACTGGCAGAATACTTACCTTTAGTACATGCCTGTTCTGATTTGTTAACAAAAATTAGATTTTTCCCCCCAAAATTTTCTTGATCCTTAATGGGATTACAAATTGGACTACTGAATTGGAGTAATTCAAGAAAACTTTCATAACTACCCAGAAATTATCTAAGACAGTACCTTGGGGTTAAGGAAAACAAATCAAGCAAGCAAGCATATTTGTCCATAATATTTTAATACTTCTGCACTTTTAAATACTGGTTTTAATTTTGTGATTGTAACATGGAAGATCCATATTTTTTTTTTTAAAAAAAACATCATCAGAATCATAAAGCTATTATAGTTACACTCTACACACTCCCAAGGTACTTTAAAATAAAATGATTATGTTTGAGTCTGTGGATGAACAATGACAACAATCCAAATACATCATCTGTACAGCCTGGACTAAATACTGGTAAAGTGTCTGATCCGACACACAACTGTTAAGCTTAAAGATAACCAGCACAATTTCACAAGCGAACCAGTTCAGCCCAGTTAAAATTCTCAGTAGCAACTGACACTGATATTGAACAGGTGTATAAATCAGTCATGAAAACAAACAGATGAGAAAGCCATGCTTCTTGTTCTTATTTCCTACTCACACCTCTTAGATACCCCCTTCTTTCCTCCACTGCTCCTCCTGCAGCAACACCAAATCAAGTTTTCTATCTCAAACCGTCTTCAATCCCAAGGGGAACAGTGCTCTCTCATCCTGTTTACTCACACGCAGGGACAAATCCCCACACCATCAATATTTTTCAGGTGTCTAAAAAAGCAAAAAGTAACCCAGGAGAATTGAGCATAGGGGCTTGTTTTGGGGGGCATGGAATGGGGGCTTTGGTAAAGAGAAATACCCATGTATGAAGAGACATTATAAATATTCAGTATGTAGGAATTAGCTAAATGAAAGTAATTCTTGAGGGTCTAAATATTGTAAAATGGCCAGTGCTCCTCCTAACTTTGACTTTTTGAATACTTTCAGTATTTCTGAACTCATTTCTGAATCTGATTGGGCAGGATTAACTCCAATAAAGTAAGAGTGCAATTACTGAAAGGTAAAATGTATCATTTCTTATCTTTTTTTAAAATACAAACATGTTCAGTGTAACATTTTATTTACAGAATAAATTGTAAAAGTATATCACCACATTTAGTGCAAATGCAACAGGTGATCATTAGATTCAGACACTGCTTCAGAAACTTTGCATATCTTTGTAAAATAAAGCTATCCAATTTAGTTATGAAAGAGTTACTGTCTGGTTTGTCATAGTTATCAGAAATGCAAACAGAGGAACATTTATAGTGGGCGTAGAGAGTTTTTTTTCTTTTTTCTTTTTTTTTTTTAAGATTCCCACCTACAGCAAATAAACTTTCCCTCCCAACCCTCCCGGTTCTCCCATCCCAACCCCACAGCTGATTGTAAAATAAAATACACATTTGAGGTATAAACTTTTCTTTTTTTAAACATCACAATATAAAATGTTAACTGGTGATGTAAACTGGTATGATAATCTATCTCACTTGCCTTCCTAGCATTACCACCATATAGGCACTTTTCCACAGAGTCAAATTATGAATAGCATTTCTGTAATAAGGCATATTCCATGCACATCATTTAGAGAAAGGAAAATTAAAAATATAAAAGATTTATGGGACATGAAACCGCGTGCATGTGATGTAAGGTCTATGTTTAATATGTACTTTTCTCTCTGTACAGAGTAATAAATATCATTCTATCTGACGCAAGTAATTCACTTCCAGGATTGTGCATATTAATTGATCAGACTAATCCCATCATTAAATTATCACACCTTGCATTTATCATTTAGATTCCATTTCCATGTATGGAATATATACAGGTCATGTTTTACATGACATGACTTTCTGCTTTACAAAAAGGGTCTGATTGTTGTGTTTCTAAGGAGAGGAACACGCAAAGCATCTACAAATTGCCTCTGATATACATAAATACATCTGCTTGTAAATGCAATGAAGAGTTTGAAGTGGGCAGTCATCTCAACTTCATGAGTACCATTCCTTGCCTCAACTCCATGATTCAAAGTTTTTCACAGGACTACAACTAAGTCAGGTATTTTACATGTTAGCTTCTTATAGCAACTAAAGAAAGCATTTCAGTTTGAATAGTGTGGAATTAATTGTATTGTTCTGCTGAAATTTATAATCAAGAGGCAAATGGGAGCATTGCTTAGATTTTTCTATGTATTCCTTGTGATATATCATTTAAAGTGATCCAAGCTAGAAAAACTAACATATTTGTTACAGAATACTAGAAATATTAAATCAAATGTCAAATTCAAACAGTCTGATTTGGTTTAACAAGTAATACCATATATTCTCTTACAAATTTCAGGAAAAATATCAACTCATTTTATCCTGACCATTGTATTATAAAGTACTTATACCCACCAGAGACGTACAGATGTTTCTGACTGGAGGCAGGCAGAACCAATTTAGGAATTACCAAATTGTGTCCATAACAAACTGAAAAAAGTTGGTAGCACATAGTACACAACTAAAATATATAATAAAAATATAAAGATATCTGGGGGAGAAAATAAAGCTTTTCATTCTTTCTCCATCAGAACTAATGTTCTTCATAGGAGTAAGACTATAGAAAAGGCAAAATCACAGATTATCAACAGTCCTCAGTTATGAAGAGACACACAACATGAATCATTATAGAAATCAGCAGCAATAGATTCTATGATTATACAAAGCAAAAAGTCAAAAACTCTGGACACAGACACAGACTGCAGGCCTGTAGAAGCCCATCTGAATATTTGGTGCACAGAGAGCACATGCCTCAGGTGCATTCAACTTCTGTGCTTTTCTTTTGTGCACAAAACCTGATACAACTGAGGATCTTAGGCTGGACTGTGGGAAATAAAAAATTCTGAAAAAGTTTCCAAAAATTAAAGCATCAATTAATTCCTAGTTGTAATTCAAAGTTATTTTTTTCTCTCCTAGGAGCAAGCAAATAAAAATATAGCCATATACATGTGATTTTACATGTATTTATAGTTACACACTGAGCGAGGAGATCTAGCAGGAGATGGCTAGTGTTAGATACCCAGCTTTACTATTGCAATGTTTCTTCTTAGGCCACAGACAAGGCTGTAGATCCTACGTTCCAACTTAGAGCACTCATTTTTTTCTATCTTTCTCCAACATGGAATGTCACACAGCCTTGCTTCAGTCACTGCAGGGGAAAAAAGACACATAAATCCTGTGCAATAGATCAGGAAAGCAAGAAGACTACCAAAATAGATGCCTCCCACACTCCATGTTCACAGCTTACAAAGAATCTCTACAATCATTTATCTTTAAAGGATTTCCATCCTTGTGAATGTAAAACGATTGATATTCCTCTGTGTGTGTGTGTGTGTGTGCAAAAACGACATTACTTCCTATATCAGAGATTTTAAAAAGGTTTTCAACTTATTTCCGTTCTACACATGTATAGTCAAGTCAAAGAAACATTGCTCTGAACCCAGCACTCTAGAGGCAAATGTTATGAATGTCCTAGCATGTTTATTTTAAATGCTTAAAAATTATTCTTTTGGGGGCGGGGAAAAAGGCCCAGTCAGTAAGGTACCCATGAGAACCTAAGTCTGGATCAGTGGTACCAGGTGAAAAGATGGACTGTTGCAGGTACCTGCAATCCCAATGCTGGGAGTGCTGAGGAGGACCCTGGGGCTTGCTGGTCAGCCAGCGAGCTCTAGGTTCAAAGGCACTGTACTTCAAAAAAATGTGAAACTGTCTGGTGTAGTGGTATATTCCTTTAGCTCCAGCACTCACTCAGGAGGCAGTGTTGACAGATAAACTTGATTATACTGTGGAAAGATGTGCCACTGTGATTGGATTAATAAAAAGTTAAACAGTCAATAGCTAAACAGGGAGAATAGGCAGGACTTCTGGGCAAAGAGAAGAACTGGGGAGGAATCTAGGCACACAGAGGAGATGCCAGAGATGCAGAACAAGTCTGACGTACAGAATAAAAGAAAAGTAAAAAGCCATGTCATAGTTAGACTATAGATTAAAAAGTACGGGTTAATTTAAGATAAAAGAGCTAGTTAGAACAAGTCTAAGTTATAGGCTGAGCTTTCATAATTAGTAAGTCTCCGGGTCATTATTTG
Organism: Chionomys nivalis; assembly: GCF_950005125.1. Taxonomy (NCBI): domain Eukaryota; kingdom Metazoa; phylum Chordata; class Mammalia; order Rodentia; family Cricetidae; genus Chionomys; species Chionomys nivalis. Next base: position 48,779,706 of record NC_080100.1, read on the forward strand.
GGAGCTGGCTGGCAGGTCAACAGAAAGACTTGTTACAGCAAAGACAGATGGATCTCTGAGTTTGAGGCTAGTCTCATCTAGACAGTGTGCTTCAGGATAGCCAGGGCTGCAGAGTGGGACGCTTATCTTGAAAAAATAAATAAATAAAGTAGAAAGTGACACAGCAGGATTTTTAACACTGACGTCTGTCATCTGCACTGTGTACTTGACTGAGAAACAACCCTATATTAGTGGACACACACACTGACCTTTGGTATAGATGAATATGTATAAGTCTAGAAGAACAGATGCAAAAACCAACTAGTTTCTGGGAAAGAGTAACACAGGGAGTTGGTACTTCTTGCATTCTATAATGTAATTCTGTAATGTCAACATTTCTCTAATAGTAGTAGAAAAATTAGTAAGCATTAAAGACTACAACCCTTTACTTGGGAACATAAAACATTTTTAACACAACCTTCTAATAACAAATTGAATTTGCTATCTGCAGAGTAAAATTTGCAACCTGCTAGCCAGCAAGGTTAATAGATCCTCCGTACCTGTTCATACTAAAACAGAATTGGTTTTCCTGTAGTTTTTTCTTGGACATAAGAAGTAAAACGTTTTAGAAATTTAGGATATTCTCGTTTTGCAACTGCTCTTAACACCGAGGCTGGTGCCCATCCTCCTGGGTTCACTGGAAATAAAGGGAAGTTAAAACTATTAAGACACAGTTCTCCATCTCCATGTGAAGTACCTATGTATTCCTTCTCTTTCAAGCACCCCCCATGTTGAAACAGCTAATATTTCTGGACCTGAAACTATTCATCACCCTATGCCCCTCATCAGGTAGTAAGAAAGGATATATATCTTTCTAAAATGGCCTTGATTCTTCCTAAACACCATGGAAAACTAACACAGCAACATTTAAAGTTTAACTAAATAAACACACAAGTGACAGAAAGGCTTGCACAACAGTGAGTCAAAATGAAGCAATGGCACTGGTAGCTATTAAAGACCGGCAGAGAAGATTTAGAAAACTAAAAGTCTAAGTAATTTTCCCACTCTAGTTTCTATTTTTAATTATAAATACATTCTACCAGGCAACTATATATAAAATGACTCTTAAAATTAAAGATATACGAAATAGTGACCTATGCACAAAATTTTAAAATTTATGCACCCAGTCATAACTTTAAAATTTCTCATATACTATTTCTGCCGGGTGGTGGTAGCGCACGCCTTTAATCCCAGCACTCGGGAGGCAGAGGCAGGTGGATCTCTGTAAGTTCAAGGCCAGCCTGGTCTACAAGAGCTAGTTCCAGGACAGGCTCCAAAGCCACAGAGAAACCCTGTCTCGAAACAACAACAACAACAAAAAATTCTCATATACTATTTCTAAGGTAGAAATTCAGGCATGTGGACTTTCAGGGTTTTCCACACAGTTCTACATTTAACTTAACCAAAGCTTAATGACCAGGAAATTGGATATATTTATGTAGATGATGGGTCAAGAACCTGTACATTATCAATTAGAACAAACAATACATACCATTAGCTACATACGTAATCTTGCACAGAATGTTGTCTCTGCTTATCTCCTGGTTTCCCTCTGGTGGGCTAACTAAGGTTTGACAAATCATAGCAACATTGATTTTGGCACGGACACATCGATTGTTCAGCTGTCAAAACAGACACACAAAACTAGCATCAGTTTGTAGAATATTCATTATTTTACAATCTCTGTTCCCCTATTACTGCATTAGTTTAAACTGTTATGAAGTTTCCAGTAAAACTTCCTTAAAATAACTGATGCATACTTTTATTTTATATGCACAGGGGTGTTACCTGAGCACACTGTATGTACAGTGCCCAGAGAACACAAGAGGATGTCAGGTCCCCTGATATAAGTTACAGATGGTTGTGAGCCACCATGTCAGTACTGAGTTGAACGTGGGTCCTTTGAAAGAGCACTCAGTGTTCTTAACTTCTGAGTCATTTTTCTAGAATCCATTTGAAATCTTATAATAACCAACTAATATATGTCAAACTGATAGACACCAAGATTTTCCCTCTTCCAAAGTACTAACTGGTACCGTATCAAGGGAGAAACAACAGGATTCCAGTAGTTAGTAATGGCTTAAGAGATAAGTTTAGAAGTAAGCTACTGGGATTACCCAAGTAGCTACATAACCAAACTCAGAAGGAAAGCTAAACAGCTCTAGTGGGGATGCTGACAGCCTTGGCACTTATCTTCTGAAAACAAAAGAGCTTTCCAAATGATCTAACAAAAAAAATCTAAATCCCATCAAGTAGCTATGTGTGGGTGGGAGGGAAGTGTGTTTAAATTTGGCTGCTTTATGTATTTGGCTTTATTTTGTAGAATTATATTTATTTCTATTACTATACTCACAGGAGCGCTGTCATGATCCACAGAAAAATTACAAACTATCCAAGTCTCAGGGTCATTTTCAGTCAAGGCTGGGATCTTTCGAATAGCAGAAAGATACAGCACGTCTCTCTGAGACGCAGGCCACACTCTCTGTGGAAGAATGAAAGGTGTTGTGACAATCTGAATTACTTTTATTCAGGTGTCATGCAGAACTTTAAGTCCCATGAAGTTGGAATTTATCAAACTTTAAGTGGGAAGCATCAGAATCGTGACAAAGATGCATATTAACAGTCGCCAGCTTTCCAGAGTTTTCAAAGTATTCTTTTTCCTTTTAAAATCACTGTAAATTCACCACACTATTTTTAGTGTACAATTTTGTACATCAAATGTAATTAGTTACAGCCACAATATATGGAACTGTAATATACCTGAAATTATCACCACAGACAGAAACTTTGTATCCATGAAGCAACAATGGGACAATCCACTCTCCATAGTTTCTGTCAATGTTCTACTTAGAGAATCAAAGAATTAAAAAGTAAAATTAAAAAAACATCTTCTTCATAACACTTCTGAATTAATTTTCAATGATTTATATCAAATATTTCTATTTCAAATCATAAGAAAAACTACTTGCTATGGAAATGACATACAGCTTATTAACTGGAACTATGTAGATGATAGAAAACATAAACTTCTATCCTGTTCAAGTGACTTTTTATGTTGGATATTTGGTATATGCGATTGAACTCTGCCCTTATTATATAATAATGCGCACTCTTAGCTATGAATGCAATAAATGGCCAACAACTCAATTTCAATACTGCCCTTATTATATAATAATGCGCACTCTTAGCTATGAATGCAATAAATGGCCAACAACTCAATTTCAATACATTTGCAAAGTAAAACCTTATTTTTTAAAGACCTAAAATTTCATTAAGTTTGGCAAATACAGACAGGGCAACATATAAAGATTTACTGTTGTCTTTATATTTGCTCGATACTTCATTAGAATCAGGTAATCAGGGTTGTGAATGTAGCTCAGCTGGTAAATGCTTGCCCATTACACACTGAGTCCCAGGGTTTAATCCCCAGCACAGAATAAACCATGTGCTTTTTCTTGCTTGCACTTGAGAGGATAAGACATATGAACTATACAGCGAGTTTGAGGCCAGTCTGAGACCCTCGCTCATAAAAAGCAAGGAACAACAACAAACATAAAGCAGGACTAGTGAATCAGCTGGGCACAGCACCACACCTACAGTTTCAGTCATTCAAGAAACTGAGGCAGGAAGACTGCTTGAATTTAAGGACTGCCTGAGCAACATGACGCTCTGTCTCAAAAACAAAGACAAATAAAAAGAAAGTAAAGAATATAAAGCTACAAGGACAACAACAAAAACAACTCCACTGTCATGAGACGGGCAATCTTCTTTTATATTTCATCAATGAAGTTAAATTTAATGAAAAAAAAAGTTATAGACTGACTTTGCCGAAAAGGTAATTCTAAAACCTTATTTTAGGAGGACAATAACTGCATCTTAATTTTTTATTTAACATAATTCTTTATTGAATCTTTGGAAGTTTCATATTTTGCACCCTAATTCCACACATCTCCAGTTCCTTCATATCCTCTCTCACCCTTGCAGTGCCCTCTACCCCCAAAAAACCAAACCAAAACCAAGTGAACAAAAACAAAAAGAGTGTATCTTAATTTTTGTTACACAATGTGGCATTTAAAGAAATTTTCTTTTAGTTTTCAGTCTAAATATAACCTGTCATACTTTCCATTTAGTATTTACCAGGTGAAATACTTTCAGCACCTTGCTTCCCAAGATCAATTCTTTTCTAGCAGTAAATTTCTTCTGCCCTAAGTTATTGGCCATTTATCTTCATTACATATTACAGGACAATTACCTGATACTTTGTTTATAAACATTATACTTCATATTAGACTCCAAAGCCTGTGTGTTGATACAGAACACCTACTGTTACACACCTGTAGAGCAGGTGAAATGAAGCAAGCTTACAATAGACAGAAGACATCTCACATAAGGACATTGGGTTCAGGAAATTCATGTTAATTTTTTATATTCAACTCAAAAAATATTTTTACAAGACAGAAACTCCCCACTGATTAGGAAAATTAAGTATTCCCCGATATTATATAACTTTACATAAACAGTATTGCTTTTAGTGGATTTCTCTATAATTTCCTCTTTTACTTTGCAAAAAAGTATTTCGGGGCCAGTGGGATGCCTCAGAGAATGTGCACTTGTTACTGGGCCTAATGGTCTGACTTTGATCTCTGGGGCCCACATGGTAGCAGAGAGTATCAACACTGGTGGGTTGTCCTCGACCTCCACACATATGCTGTGGCATGTATACATACATAAGACACACACACACACACACACAGTAAAAAAAAATATTTGTCATTTCCCCAAAGGGAAACAGCATAACAAATGAACAAACAAACAAAAAAGGCAAGAAAACTCAGCAACTTCAGATATATAGAAAAGCAATGGTAGAACTAAAATAAAGGGAACCAATTTAAATAATGTTTCCATGTGCTTTAATGGTATGACAATCTCTCAGCTTTTTCTTGTCTCCAGATAATTTAGGTAGATAATTTTCTTCTTTATATAGTTAATGCCATAATCCCTAACCTTAATTATTGTCATAGGAAATTATCACTTGTATATATTTGATATACAATCATTAACAGGGTGAGACACTAAACTAAAAAGTATCTAAATCAGGCCCAGAAGGTTCTTTTCTAGATTTTGGATCTACATAGAGAGAAACTAACTACGGATCTTTATCCAGGGCTGCATCTAGACTATTCTTCAGATTCTTAACTCCATACATTTTTGTTCTAAATGTAATGATAACATTTTCAAATACAGACCCTTCCTGAGGTTGTAATAAAGTCTTTGGGTCTCAAGCTGGACTTACTGACACATGGCTTTAATCCCATCACTTGGGAGGCAGAGATAGGCAGAGTTCTGAGAGTTCGAGGCCAGCCTGGTCTACCCTGTCATAAACAAACAAACAAACTTCTTTGGATTTTTTGTGGGATTTAAACTGAAACTCCTGCTAAATTGTACTGTAGCAAATCTGTATGTTTGAATCTGAATTACTGGCTTCTTTGGGGACAAATGACAAGATCATTACCTTATGTGTTTGATAAATGATGATTGCATTATCAGCTAATGTTTCCACCACATGAAAGTTTTCTATCGTAGCTGAAATGAAGAGAAGCATATTAGCAGCTGAAAAAATGTATTTCATTTTCTAGAATGCAATAAATTCACTCAAGAGGAGTGAATTATAAAGCACATTATGGTAAAACAAATAGGATCTTGAATTACCTCGGCTAAATCAAAATGGAAGGCAGCTGGTACTTGAAACTAGAGCTACGAGTTTGCTTCTGTTCTCCAGAAGGCAGTTGTGAGGCCTGACTACCAGGAAGTTCTCTGCAGTAAAGTATCTTCCATAGCACGACAAGCAGTTCTAATCACTACTGTACTACCGCAGCTCAAACAGTCCCTAACGCTAGACTCCTCTATTTCACCTCACTTACAAGGTTAGTGTGCTCTAGTTTGGCATAGGCAGTTATATTTCTGAGGAACAAATGCCAAAATGCCAGTGATAAATACCTTATGATGTTCAGAAAGAATTATATTTATGAATTCCAAGTCTAAGAACACATGCATGAAAATAATTCTAAGCTGATTACAGTATGTTTGTCTGGTGATTTGTCACAGAAACAGGACAATTTAGGAAAGTGTAGATGGATGAGAAATCTCCCACAACAATCCTGACTTTTCTACTAACTTGTCCTGTCACCTTTGACAAATCTATTTCATGCACATGAATTTCACTTTATTTATATGGAATTACCTACCTATCATGAGATACTTTTAGGACATGGACCCAGTGATATCTTACGTGTTCTAAATAGTGAAAAGATCTACTTAAAAGTATTTTCAGGCATAATTGTACATTCCTGTAATCATACAATTTGAAAGGCAAACAAAGGTGCTAATAATCCAAGGCTAGTCTGGCTATATAGTGAGACCCCATCTTTAAAGTAAGATATGGGTCTGTGGAGGTAGCTCAGTGGTAATATGAGCTGGGCATATGTGAGGGCCTGGGTTTGATCCCACTACCACCACATGCAAATGAAATTAAGGTACAATTAATCCTGTATACGATTCTCTTAATATTCTTTACATTGAGTTGATAAACTATCAGTACAGACAATCAGGTTTTATTTGACATTAAGTTGAAAATGAAAATAATTATTTGGTATAATATATTAATAATGATAACTTACTTTCCCAGTCATTGCGAACATCAACATTCCAAAAGTAATTGCAGACCTCATGTCCTGTAACACCTTTAACCGCATGGGTAGCTTTCAAAGGATCCAGAACAATCCCATTTTCTTCGACTTCTCTTCTGTATACCTAAGGAAAAAATATTTGAAAAAAAAAAAAACCCACAAAACTCAAACCCTTGGCTCTTGGGCATTCTAGATCGGGTACCCTGCTGCTCTCAAACCCTTGGCTCTTGGGCATTCTAGATCAGGTACCCTGCTGCTCTCAAACCCTTGGCTCTTGGGCATTCTAGATCAGGTACCCTGCTGCTCTCAAACCCTTGGCTCTTGGGCATTCTAGATCGGGTACCCTGCTGCTCTCATGCAATGCATACATCCTGCACTGTCCCTTTAATAAAAAACCGTTTTGCCAAGATAAATTTTTTAAAAAGTTAGACTCTTGAAAATCTATTTATAGAACATATTCTCCTACAATAAGCTAAATTTATATGATAAAGATATTTCAAAGTGACAAATCTAAGATAATTCGTCACTCTCTTTTTTGTTGTTGCTCTCTCTCTCTCTCTCTCTCTCTCTCTCTCTCTCTTTTTTTTTTTTTTTTGAGACAGGGTCTCACTATGTACCTCTGGCTGTCCTGGAACTCAATATGTAGACTAAACCGGCCTAGAACTCAGAGAGATCTGCCCGTCTCTGCCTCCTCAATGCTGGGGTTAAAGATGTATGCCACCATGCCCAGTTCTAAGGTAAATTTCAACCATGAAAAATTTATATATATGATGGGTGACTAATTGCTACAGATTAAAAAAATAATATAAATTAGCATTATGAATCAAACATTCTCAAAGGCTATTTGACATAGCCAACAATCAAGCATATTGACTTAACCTGATGTTCAATGCTACATCCCCAGCCTCTGGAACAGTATCAGAAACAGACTAGGTGTTCAATTTGTTGAACAAAACACTGGAAGCAGAAATGGCAAAATGGATAAAAACACAGCTTCATGGTTTTAAAACACTGAGGCTGTGTATGCTAAGTGATAAGTATGATCCATTATTTAACAATTACAGTTTGCTACTTTAGAGAAATCTGTGGTAAGTTCTTCCCAGAAATAAAGAAATGTGGTGAGAACAAGCTGCCATGTTATCGGGTGCTCACACCTGACAGTCTCTTCTTGACATGTTCATGTACATTATCAGGCCTTGAAATTTCATCATTGCTCAAACTGGAAACTGGACTTTAAAAATTTCTACATTCAAAGCTTAGAAAACTATTAAACAAATTCCTGATCCTCTCTAAAACATATCAGCCTGTCTTTTCTACCATTGCTTATATATTCTACTGAATGTCTTGATCATATTGTGCTTGATGCTCCTGAGTGGTCTTTCAGGTCTCTTGTTTACTTCTTTCATATCTGTTTAACCTCTCTAAAATGATACAAAAAATTAACTTTCTCACTGATAGCTTACTTTATGATTCTCATAATTTAACCCCAATTTCGCTCTCTCTAATGCTGTGGGTTAGAGGAATGTCTTCTGTTTACACCTCATTAGAGGTAGAAGAACTTCACTTAGGTTACTAAACTCTCATGGTTTCTTTTCATTTCTTCAGTCTGCATCTCCAAAGAACAGTGATTTATCTGAAGAGTGAGTGTGCGGTGGAGACAGTATGGACCAAACAGTATAGTAACAAGGTAATATCTGGGAACAATATCTATCACATTTAAGCCAAAGACTGAAAGAATTATTTAGGGGCTGGAGAGATGGCACTGGCTGCTTTTCCAGAGGACCTGGGTCCAATTCCTAGCACCCAACGACAGCTCACAACTGTCTGGAACTCTAGTTCCAGGTCATCAACATCCTCATACATACATTCATACATACATACATACATACATACATACATACATACATACATACATGGAGGTAAAAAAGAGAGACAGAAATATCTAAATAGGAAGCCATCAGCTAATTGAGGTCTGTTTTAAATAAAAAAAACTCTCAAATTTTACTTTCTGTTGTCTATGCAAAGCAGATATAATGCTCATAGATTTATAGTATGATCACAAATCAATTAATAGAAATAAAGCCATAGTACTTTGATGTAATACCTTGTTTAATGTATTACTAATTACCAATATCAGCGGTCTTCACTTTGCAACCCAAATAATTTGTGTGGGAATTACCTTCATTTCTCCTTCTTCTACAACCAGTTGCCAATTCGCATCACCACCTACATCTTGTAATGAGTAAGTCATGTGGTTCTGTACCATCTCTTCAACCTTGAAAAGAAAAATAAAGGCATGAGAATTCACATGTAAGATGTAAGTCACTATCTTTAAAACAGAACGGTATTGCTTACATCAGGCCAGGAATAGCAGGCTTACAAAGCTGAAGTCAGTGAGTCGTACATGGAGACAACGAGTTTAGTCACATTCCACATATCCAGGTTAATGGAATAGGTAGGGAAATGGAAATGCAGGAAGATGTCAAGTGACATGAACTTGGGCTATGCATTCTTTACTAAGAATATAGAGATGATGCCCTGAAGCACAGCACAGGTCATGGAACACTGAGGAAAACACACACACACACACACACGCACACAATCCAATCCCAGTGTCCTTATATTTAAGACTCTGTAGCGATTTCTAGAAAACTTGTTATGTGTTAAATTGGAAATGTTTATTGCCCCAGTTAAACTCTCTTCAACATAAATCAATATAAAATAAGCCTTTTCTTTTATTCTAAATCTTTGCTCTGAATTCTTTTAAAAATAGTATTAATAATATTCATTTATGCTAGCATTTAAACATAACCACTTTTAAATTTATTATTTCAAAATGTCTAACCCTTTGCCACTGAGAACTGAACCCCGGGGACTTGAACATCTATGTTTGTCTAGTCCTACAAAATTTTATTATTGGTATATAACCAAGGTAAGCAAAGAAAACAGAATAAACAGTTCATATTCCCAGAATCCTAATCCACTTATTTAGACAATTTTATGAAAATGTTCTTTACAAAGTCACACAGTTTGAGATGCTTTAAACAAAGTAGAATGTTAGATGATAATGTCAACACAATCACCTTAGTAATAAATACATAAAGGAAAGCAGAGAGTCAGAGAATATTTAACACACTCATATTTAAAAATTTGATGAATTTAACTTCTTATTTCCTATAAAGTCTATTGGGCTTGCCTGGCATACTGATCAGGAAGCTGGTTTATACATTTTGAAATAAAGTTTTGAGACATGAATTCTTAAAATACCAACAATAGTTGGCATTTAGTATAGAAAATCAATAACTTTTATTAATTTTATAATTTAATATTTATTAATTATTAATTTTCTACACTAATGGATGTCATCAATATGTTATAGAGGTATGTATTTATGTTACAGCAAGCTTTTTGGATCTTAGAATACATTTTTAGTTACTGAAAATGGGTGATATTTTAAGCATTTTCTGATTTAGCAATGACCCAAAAACTTTGTAATAAAAATAATAATATGTACTCCAAAATCTATTTTCATACCAAATACTAATAGCATTCATAATTCTTAAGACAATGTGAGTGATCACAGATTTTAGAGTTGAGGAACTTATTAATTTACCTAATAACATATTCTGTAATTTTGTCCGTTTAGTTAGTTGTGATTCTTAGTGTTAAATAATGGAGTCATTTCTTTAGCCCTATATTCTGAAATTGTAAAAAGCTTTAATTAGAAAGAAACAAAAACAAACAAAAAAGCAACTCTAGGTGCTGAAAGCTGTGTGCCTCTCCCTCTGAAATCTGCTTTGTGTGAGTCAGCGAGTCTAATGCCGAATCCCAAGTCACAAATACATAAAAGTATGTGAGTCCCACAAGTCTAGGGAGCTGTCTCCTAGTATGGGAAAGAAACCTAACCCAGTAGTGTTGCCTTGATTCACCTGCCTGTCACACTAGAGGAATCTCTCACCATTTTGAGCTTCTTAAATCATAGAAATGTTTAGATTTGAAAAATATTACTTTGGGCAAGAAATTGGGAGTTGTTAGAGATGAGAAAACCCTACTGCACAAGGCTTTCATGTGAAGGAAGAATATGAAACACATTTTACTTAGTAAAGATGGAATTCAGTTTAAAATATGTCAGTGTCATCCACAGCTCTTGTTGTCATAACATATGCAAGTAGTTTTACTTTTCTATAGATTATTTCTGAAGTAAGTATTTAAAATGTTTGCAAATATTTTTGATTTGCATTTTTCTAGAAAGAAAAGCCTATTTACCAAATACAATCTGACAGGAGAGAGCACCTTTTTCAACATACAGATATCAAGCTGAATAGTATCTTTCTAGGCAGATTTTAAAAATGATATTCCTATTAAAAATTTCAAAAGATTGTCCATAAATTAAAGTTAACTGTTGTTTATAGACAGTTTAGTCTTGTTTTATTTTGCCAGGCAGTAGTGGTACACACCTTTAGTCCCAGCACTTGGGAGGCAGTAGAGGAAGGCTAATCTCTGAATTTGAGGCAAACATGGTCTACAGAGGAAGTTCCAGGACAGCTAGGGACACACACACACACACACACACACACACACACACACACACACACACCCCAACCCCAACCAAAATGTCTTGTTTTATTTTGGCTAAAGTGGGCTTGAAAAATCCCACAAAGAAACAAGGTAGATCTAGCATTGTGCTCCTAGGATCTCCAACTGGAGTACTATAGTTTTACAGTTATTAGCACAGAATCTTCTGTTCACTGTATCTTTCTTGAGATAATAACATTAGAGTCAAGGTAAGTGTTACAGGTCAAATCTCATTAAAATACATTCTATACTCACAGCAATGAAATATAAAGAAGCCAGTATCACTACAGAAGTAGTGACTTGTGCACCTGAGACCACTGACACTTCAGGTCTAACTCTGTAATCTATCCAGTTTACCATACATATATTTATTGTCAAAAGAATATGGCGAGCTAGGGACAATTAAGATTGATAGCAAGTCAAAGCCATTTTATCAGGATCAAACTTTGATATTCCAGGATATTGTTACTAGTAATAAATACTATCATAACCCAACAAATAGTTATTTTATTGGATTAAAATGTTTATTTATGTTTTCTGTATTAACTTTGGGAGTCCGTTTCTCCTCTCACCGTGTGGGCTGTCAACACTGGTCGCTAGGCTCACTGGCTTTCACCATCTCACTGGCTCCTAAGTGTTAACTAGGTAAGTATAACTTCGGGAGTCATGTCCTTGAATCTTTTTACCTAGAGTGGGAAATGAATCTACCCACATAGCATCCTACCAATGAACTATAGAAAAGTATATATAGAATACAAGTAAAATACAAAGGGGCATTACTTCAATCACAATATTTTTCTTTCCACCTCACATCCAAATCAATCAATATAAGGTGCATTAGGATACTACTAAATTTGGGGTTTTCTGAAACCGTTAGGACAGAAATTCAAAAAAAAAAATTGTCCTTTGATGGTACAAACAAAAATCTAGAAGGGCTCAAACATGGTTCTGATCTTTTTCGTACTCATGTAAGAAAACAATTATGCTTGCTGTTGTACAGTCACAGAGTCATAGAGAACTTGTTCAATAGAATATTAATAAAGTAACAGAGCACTGCTACCCAAAGAAAATGACCAAGGACCTGAATAATTGATTCACTGAAGAAATACAAATGCCTAGAAGTAAAAAAATAGTATGTGTAACATGTAAGACTGACAAAATGAGCTGAAGTATTTAGTGCCAGTACAGATAAACTGGCCCAAGTCTCCTGGTTAAAAATTTTTCAATAAGAATAAATATAACTTAAGATACTTGCATGGCCTTTGCTCCAACAATTTCACTTCTAGGAATACACATGAAGCAAACATATGCATAAGTATTAAAAGACTTATATAAGGAAACTAATTCAACAATGTTCACTACAATAACTATAATGAAAACACACACACACTCTCTCTCTCTCTCGCTCTCTGTATGTGTATGTAGACCTATATTTATTAGTAGGGAGTGAAGTTATTGAGTATACCTTTAAATATAAAACTATATGGAATAGTTTATAGGAATTATCTACTTTGCTAGCAAAAAGATAATTATTAAAGTGTGTATTTATTAACATATACCCGCTTGTGTGTGTGTGTGTGTTTACATATGTATGTTTGTGGAGTTCAGAGGACAGCATTGCTAAGTCTTTTTGTCCTCTATTGCAGTTAAAAATAAAGACTTAACTTGTATATGTAACATAACTGAGACCTGTTTTAAGCTATAACTTTAGAAAGTGTTACTGAAATCAGAGAGGGAAAGGCATACAGTAAGTCTGATTAGCTCAAGTCATTCATATTAACTATGATGTCAGTAAAAGGTCAGGCACTTAACACTATGTCCCTATATTTTAGTTAAATCACAGAAGCTATGCACAGAGATGCCACACGGCTTACCCAAATGACACAGTCAGAATGTGCACCCAGTCATTGTGATTAGACAGCTTAGATTGGTAACATAATATATCCCAAAAATGGAATCACCCCCCAAAAAATACAGGACTAAATGGCAAAGATTTGAAAATTAAAAAACCTGAATAGTTTCTAAGGACTGGGGATGAAGCTGAGTGGTACAGAGAATGCCTAGCATGTTAAGGCTAAGGGATTAATCCCCAGCACCATGAAAAAGGAAATAAAAGGTGTTTAAAAATGTTTATACTACAACAATATTTCCTGTCTGGCAAACTAATCTTATTTTGAAGACAGAAACTGCACATTCAGTTTACTGTCTTAAATTACCAATCCCTTAGTGAAGAGAAATAAACTTAAAATCAACCTTTATAGAGTTAGCAGATAAACAGGGATATTAACCTACAGTATCCACAGGTAACTTGAAGAAAATATAGCCTGTTCAATGAATTTAGTATCATAACAGTAATGAGATGACCTTTAGCTAAAGTTTCTTCTTTTGCTGAACATCACTGTGGCATTTAAAATTAGAACAAAAGTGAGACTGTTAAAATTCACTTTTATGATATAGCATATCCTATAATCCATGTCCATGAAGGTTGTTGAACCTGGAAAAATACAGCCATTAAATAATGAATAAAAAAACCAGGCTAATTCTATATATTTTAATTCAGTTGAAAAAATTCTCTGAGTACTACCTTCCTTAAGATAGAATCCCAGCTACTCACAGTAGAGGACACAAAGAAAGGGCCCATGCAAAGCTGGCAAAGGAGAATTATTTAGACGATAAGAAAAGCCTTGTTTGTGACTATTTAAAATTCAAAACCAAAACAAGTGTCCTGATCAATAGAGCGCTAAGAACTGGGCAAGCAGGCGGAAATACAGCAAAAAGGACTCAAGTCCACTCTATATATGCATACAGTACCTGGGAGCTGAATCTGTGAACATCGTCAGAGGCACTGACTAGATCAATGGAAGACATGGAGGAAGAGCGACTATAGGGCTACCAGAGACAGACAAAGAAAAAACCAAGTAATCAGAACAAAGGCACAACAGGGCATTCAGTACCAACTTGCAAACACAAGATAAAGCAAGAGAAAACAAAGCACTATATATGAACAGGCACAGCAGCAAGTGCTGACTTCACGCACCTATTATATATTCGGCTACAAACTATCCAGAAAAATGAATTATGTCCAAAAGTACAAACCACTTAACCTCAAGGAAGGAATTTTACTGCTACGCTGTACTATTTCCCATTCTCTGTTCCCTACCCTCACCCCTCCGTTTCACCTTAAAGAAAAAGCAAAGAATGTATGTTCAGAACATGATTTATAAGTTGTTTTGGAGAATGTATAGGGAATACAGCAATACAAAAACACCCCTTACTATTTAATTAATGAAGAGACGAGAAAACTTCTGTTATAGGATAGTACCATGATCAGTGAGGAATGCAGGCATTCTTTCAGTGAGCTGCCATTCGCTTACCTTCTGCACAAATCTATGAGTCCCAACAGAAGAAAAGGCATCTCCAGATGGCAAAGACGTAGGCCAGTGTAACCTGGCCTTCTCGCTCTGTGACTAAGAAAAACATATGTTAACATGACATGCTTCTGAGGTATATTTTGCAGCCTACAAATGGCTTCTATAATCTGAAACTAACATTTTATTAGTAAACATGTTAGCAATAATTAATGAATGTGGAAGCTACCCTATAGACACAGTTTTGCTCAATCCTGACACTTGCTTCAGACATCCCATATAGGTTTCTTCCTACTCCACAGATACCACATTAGATCACAGAAAAGCTCTTTTACATTGCTCCCAGCCAAAATTCTCTCACCCACTACTTGTACACTATCAAGTCTCATGAGTCAAGGTTAGTATTACTGACAGGTTTACTTTTTTATTGTTTTTGGTTTTCTGAGACAGGGTTTCTCTGTAGCTTTGGAGCCTGTCCTGGAACTAGCTCTTATAGACCAGGCTGGCCTTGAACTCATAGAGATCCATCTGCCTCTGCCTCCCAAGTTCTGGGATTAAAGGAGTGTGCTACTTCTGCCTGGCTACTGCCAAGTTTCTTTTATCTAAGGTCTGGTCAAATCATTTCGATTATTCTACTGCATTCAGGACCAGCAGGTATTGCCCACAGATTGTCATCAGAACCAATATCATTTGCTTCCCTTCTGGGTTCTTTTTTGTTTTTTTAATTTATTAGATTTTTAAAAAATACCAATCCAAGTTCCCACCCTCTCCTCTCCTCCTATTCTCTCCACACAACCTCCCATCGCTCCCCCTTCCAATCCTCAGAGAGGGCAAGGCACATTGCTTTGTGGAAAGTCCAAGGCCCTCCCTACTATATCTAGGCTGAGTGAGGTATACATTCAAAGAGAATAAGTTCCCAAAAAGCCAGTACATGCAGTAGGGGTAAATCCTGGTGCCACTGCCAGTGGCTCCCCAGTCTGCCCCAGCCAAGCAACTGTCAACCACATTCAGAGGGACTAGTTTAACCCTTCTGGGTTCTTAAGATCATTTCATGTATGTGTTGTTTTTTTTTTTTTTAAATCTCCTTTAAATGAAGGCAGTCTGCTTCATCTCACTATCTAACTCCTATTTACCTGATACTTGCCTTCCTATCTGTTCTTCAGTTTATCCGATTTCTTTTCACACATTCAAATAAATACTTACTAAAAGTAATGTGTTGGTGTGTTTGCACTCATCTCTTAACTACACAGAAGACAGATGGTAATTTGTATTCAGTGCTGTCTTGTTGACCAATTCATTTCATGTAACTTCTACTTCGTTTACAAATAATTTAAACTACAAAATGTGTAATGAAGGTGTCACTTGGAGAGAATCTTTGTAGTGGCTATTCTTGAACTGCTAAAGATCACACACTGAGAACAGAGAGGTAAATGATTTAAACTTATAGACTGATCTTATGGACCACCGATTCTCACTACTTTATAGTATTTTCACGTCATTTCTATCTTTGCCACACTGACAGAGATACAAAATGAAAAAGACTGATAATAATGAGTTCACTATTATTCCCAAATACACATTCTAAAAACAAACAAACAACAACAACAAAATGATGCTACTTCAGCTTGTACTTTAGGCTTCTAAGAACAACCTTAGGCTTCCAAAATCATACATTAATTGGGAACTGGAATTTTAACTGACTGCAGTGTAGCATCTTTTGAGTAAAAAAAAAGAAAGAAAGAAAGAAAGAAGTTTTACAGATTACTATGGAATGAACTTTTAAAACACTGACTTAAGAATATAAAGAAAATAAATATGAGAAGCAGATAGGTTATTTACCATGAAGGAGTTACTCCTGGCTACTTAGCCTAGTGAACTGATACAATGGAGAGATTTGTGGTATAAAATAATACAGACATGATACTCCACATCTAGGTTACTCACACGTGCCTCACGAGGCACTTTCAACTATAAATAGGACAGCTTGAAGGCAGCGAATCAAAGAGAAATAAGTAAGTAGAATTTACCCCCTCTACCATCTGGTGGTAAAATATAGTAAATGAATTGTAATAGAATTGACGCCAGGAATCAAAATAATCTTGAAAACGGAATTTAAATATTTAAAAAAATTCTTTCAGTCAATTCCCATAAAAGGAGCTGGGTATAAATGCTGTGACTTTAGTGAGGATTGCAAAGCAAAGTAAAAGTGAGGAAGAACTGAAGGTGAAGGCTGAAGGCAATAAATGAGCTAATAATAAAAGCTGGGTGGTACTAACGCTAAAAACAAAATCTCTAAAACCTGTGTATATAGATGGTACTTGAGAAGACTTTCAGAGAGGCCCTTCCGATATCAGAATGGTTAAGGCTGAATTCTTTAAGAGTAACAGAAGAATAGGCAGAACATTTTCATTTAAGTTCACATTAACTATGTATACTTCTTTTGAAGAACTATTGGCTTTTTTGTTTGGAAATTAAAATATAAAGGAACCGACTCACAAAGATTCTTTAATACTTATGATAGCTAATATTTTGGTTACATTCAGTTTTCCAATTCTATAAATACACATCAAGGAACACCTGTGATGTTAAAAGGAATGTGAATAGATATACCTGTTCCTCTATTTTATCTTGTCTGTCAAGAGCAGCTTCAACAGCATCAAAGAACTCCTCCTCATTAATCAGACTGTTTGGACCCTCCTAGACAACAGACAGGAAACAAACAGCAACTATTTCATTTATTTAAAGAAACAGAAACATTGACAACTTTGATATTACCCCTGAGAGGATAAAGTTCAAAATTGACCTAATATACATTTATTGAACAAAAAACTTTTTTATACTAGTATTCTTCCTAGTTAGTTAATACTAGTTAATACTAGTATAGTATTAACCACAGTGGTAACACATACTCTAAAAAATCATAAGTAATTTTATTAATTGAATACCTCATCCACCATATTTTTTGATTTGTGAAACAGGGTCTTACTTTGTACTCTACATTGTCCTAAACTCACTCTGATGCCTTCACTGCATCACACTTGGCAGCAATCCTCATTTCTCGGCTTCCTAAGAACTGGAATTACAGATTTAAGCCATTATATCAGGTTCATCTGCTGTAAACTGGCTAATACTGTTTCAAGGTTTAAGGTCTGAACTGCCAGAATCCAGTCTGCTTTCTACTTTTCTATGGTCCTGTGAGCTTAAGACTTTCAATATTATAAGGGTAAAAAACAAAACAAAAAAAACCCCATTTTATAGTAACCAAATTACTTGAAATTAAACTTTTATTGCCTATAAAGTTATATTTGGCCATACTCATGATCATAATTAAATAAACTATAAACAAGATAATTAAAATTGTAGAAACAGGGCTGGGAAAATAACTAATGTGTAAAGCAGGCATGGGAACTTGGGTTCAGATCCTCAACACTCATGTAGAAGCTGGGATCAAAGGCACATGCCTGCAACTCCAGCATCAGAGGATAGAGACAGGTAGATCCCGGGTCTTGCTGGCGAGCCAGCTTGGCCAAAATAGTGAGCTCTGGGTTCAGTGAGAAACTCTGTCTACAAAATAAGGTAGAGACTGACAGAGGACATCTGATAGCAACCACGTCACCACACCTACACACACATTAACTGACAAGAAAAAAAAGCTTAAAACTTCAAAAGGAATGAAGTCTAAAAATAGATAATAGTTTACTTGGGAACTTTATACTTTCTTATTTTTGTATGCTTTTATAATGCAGAGACTTGAACATGGGATCTTTATGCTTGGTGACAGTTCTGCCAATGAATTATATTCCTTTGCTGAGAACTGTTCACTTTAGAATTAAAATTTACAGGGATTTTAAAAAATTGGACTAAACTTACACATTTTAAAAAAGAATTATGTGAGACTGAGTCTCATGCAGCCCAGCTTGGCTTTAGACTTCTGATCATCCTGCTACTGACTCTCAGTACTCGGATTTCATGTCACCAAGCTGGTTCATTACTTTCCACTAAGGAAAAAAAAAAAGGAAGGCTTACTTTAAACAAGATGGAATAAAAATATTCAACAGATGGGTTCACTGTTTAGAGCACTTGATGTTCTTACAAAGGACCCAGGTTCAGTTCCCAGCATCCACATTGTGGCTCATAACCAAATGAAACTCCAGTTTCAGGAAATCTGATGTCCTCTTAAGAACTCAGGGGTACCAGGTATGTATGCAGAGAACATGCATATACACAATCAAAATGATCCTGCACATAAAAAATACAATGAAACAAATCTTTAAATAATAAAAAAAAGACTTCAACAAATGATACTGGAATGTAGATTCCCATGTCCTATCATAATTAAAAAAATCAGCTGCATTGGGTATGGTGGTACGCAGCTTAATCCTAGAGGTAGAGGCAGGGGACAAACCAGCCTGGGCTATAACAGGCACTGTCTCAAAACAATATACAAAAAAAAAAAAACCAGGATGTATTAAATATATTTAGAAGAAACCATTAAGTATAAATAATTATTTGCTAAGACTAGCAGAAGAAAGATTCATTATAAGGAAGCTTAAAATTTCATATGATCAATCAATAATAAATAAGGATTTTTAGACAGACTCTTACTCTAGTTTTGTAGCTCATGGTGACACAAGCCATGATGTCTGACTCAACAAGATATGTCTAAAGCTTTGGAGATGGCAAAAAGAATCTTTTTTTATAAAAAGCTTGGCATTTATATACATCATTAAGTTAATCCTGAGAAAAAAATTACATATATAGAACACTTAAAGGTTATAAAAGTACTAAAGGTCACTTTTGTGACAGATGTGGCCCCCAATCTAAGTCCGTACTTCATAATCTGGTCCTCCAAAACGGGGTTTCTTCTTAAGTTCTGCCATGGCGTTCTTGTACGCTTCTTCTAATCGTCTCCTCTTCTCCGAATCCTAAGTAGGTGGGAAAGGGAGAGAAAGTAACTGATTTAGTGAGCATTTTAAATATCATAAAAAGACTTGGCGGTGACTTTCTGTGTAACTGACCAAAAAATAACTACTTCTGTGAAAAACACAAATGTTCCTCTGCCTAGGAATACTTTCTGGTGGGATACACACTACACAGAAGCTACTATCTGAATCAATGTTAATATCACCTCTACGCACATTAAGTACTGAGGTGGTTAAGAAATGTTAAAGTGTTCAAACTTAAAACAAGATAAATAAGCACCAGAGAAATGGAGACTGCAAATTCCTGTACTCCTCCCCACCACAACACCATTATTTATTGTTGTGAGTGGGAAAAAAACAAGTATTGAATGCCAGAAATAAAAGAACTCAATTTCCAATAGACAATAGCAGTCAACACTAAATTTTAAAAATGATTTCTTATTCTTATTGCTGGTTAAAACTGTACTTTAGGACTGAAAAAGACTGATGACTTCCTTTAACTCTTCTATTTTATAGACAGAGCCAACAGTGTTAAAGATTCAAGTTAAAAACTTAAAGGCTGGCCCAAACAGAACCTTCCTGCCACAATATGGGTCACTGGATCAATTCTGATGTAATACTGAAGCCTAGTCAAGACAGATACCCTTCACTGTATCACTTCAAGTATTTTCAAGTTTAGACAGTTGGGCTAATTTAATGGGTAAATTAAACACACGCGCGCACACACACACACACACACACACACAAATCTAGTTACAAGTATCATATCCAAATTGAAGCTAGTATGCCTTATCATCAATAAACACAATTTTTTTCTTAGTAATATTAACTAAATTTATTTAACCTTGAAATTTTAGTCTTCCTGAGTATGACTGGCTAGAAATTAAGTACATTTCTAAAGAAGGAATTGTTATTATAGATAACCATAAAATGATCACGTATAAATAATATTTTGGTTAAAGAATATTTGAGTGAACATTTTAAGTTTAAAAAATATAAAATAATTCTATTATATAGCTGTTATTATCATCACGTATCTAACGTGCACTATAGAGCATAAGTTTCTTTAGGGAGTGTTTCCTGTTTATTATTTCTCTATTCCTACCTTACAGAAGACATGAGAACAATTTGGAACGAAATACCACCAATGAAATCACACTGATATTGTGCCTTCTTTCTTGATTTTATGAATTATATAAATATATTTAGTGATAAACAACCTCCTTGAATTAACTGACTTCATTACTTTTATTGTGCCTAATTTATAAACTAAACTTTATCATAGGCATGAGTCTGTAGGAAAAAAATAGTGCATAAAGAGTTTGATACTATTTGTGATTTTACATCCACTGGGAGTTTTGGAACATGTGTATCAGGTAAAGGTTTGCATACTGCTAGTTACTACAGCTCACTCTCCCTGGTGCTTGAGAACTCTGAACAGCTCTCTTCTTTTCTAAAGCCAAGAACTGTTTTAAATACACAGTGCTGTTTCTACCCTGCATCATAGTGGTGTTACAACCGTTGCTGCTTTTCTTAGTTTCTTGTTCAAACTGAAAGGCCTTCACACACTGTGAGCAGTAACAGTTTCTAATGAAAGTGACTCTGACTAATGATCAGCCTGCGATCCAAAGCAAGAAAATCTGCTTTAGCTTTGCTTCTTAGTACCTTTGGACAAGTCTTTGACTCAGTTCCTTCTGAAAAATGTTGGTGTTGAGCCAGAACTAGATTTTCTAAGGTGTGTTTTAATTTTAGCATTTGGCTATTTTACAAATGTTATATGAACAGAAGTCTCCCACAAAGAAAATTCAGTGAGCCATAGTTCACATTAAAAGCTAGAAATTCATGTTATAACATTATTATCAATGTTGCTGATTAAATAAAGGTGGGAAAATGGAGCATTGGGCAAATATTTGAACAATATAATGTATGTTAAGTGATATCAGTGACCGGGGAAAACATAATGGCTATGAATGTAACAAGTAAATATTTAACTTTATAAATCAGTGCTCAAGTTAGTTCATTATAACTTAAATACGGACTCAAACTTTATACACTAAAAGAGAGTAATGGAAAATGCACATCTATACCAAATCATCATAAATAATATTTAAAGAATTTTTACCTTAAATATAATCAAGAGAACATGTATAATAACTGAGTAAATCATTGGTAAATAATGAGTTGAAGATAAAGTGGCAAAATAAAAGCTCCGATACTTCTATCCATCCAGAGGTCTTTCCCCTCAGAAATTCAATGAACACAGAGTTTAAAATATTATTTTTAAAATGAGGAAAAATTATAGTCTTACCTTATCATGTCTTTTTTGCCAGCTCTCTTCCCGTTTTACCATTAATTCAATACAATGAGAAAGTGTGGCAAGGATTCCAGCAGTAGTTGCTTTAAAAGTTATTGCTTCCCCTTTAAAGTCTATACCATTAATTCCTTTTGGGGTTATATGTGGAAATACTGAAAAAGAAAGTTATTCACTGAAAAATCATTCAAATGAAATGATTTCACCACATTTAAGATTAGCAGGTATTTATAAAACTAGCAAATCAGATTAAGGTTTGGACTGTACCTGTCCTCCTGCAGACCATCATTAAAAACCCTACTGTGCTGGGAGCAGAGCTCCAAGGCATTGCCTAGATTCTATTTCCTGAACTCATTTGCTGTATGTACTCAGTGAGTCCAGTAGGAGGAGGAGTGATACTCACAATGACATTCTGACATGTTTAAACTTAGGGGACTTTATGTTAAGATACCTTACACTGGGGGCTAGGAATGGAATGTAGCTCAACGAACAAAGCTCTGGGTTTGATGACCCAACACTGGGTGGGGTGGGGCGCGGGGCGGGGGAGTGGGTAAAGGAAAGAACAAAGGATGTGAATACATTTCACCAAAAAAGAGATTGCAAGTAAGCACATTAGAAGATGCTTAGTTCCCACAGAAATGTAAATTAAAACCACAAGAAGTGCCTTGCACATTTTTAAAAGTTTAATTTTGAAATTCTGTACAAAGGCATTTACAGAATAAGAAAAATGAAATATATACCCATAATGGCCTTTGTATGAATTGTAACAGTAGATTTATAGTATCCCTCAAAAATAAACACCTCAATTCAAAACAAACAATCCATTCATAAATGGATACGCAAATTGTAGTGTATCCATACAATGGAACATCACTCAGCAATAAGAAGAAATCAACACACATGTATCAACTAGAAATTTTAAATTACATAAACCAAGCAAGAAAGTCTAAAAGTTCACTTAACTACTGGAAGATACAACCATATTCATTTATTTTGGTCCTGCTGGATGTCACCTGGACTGTGTATGTAGGTAAGGTCTCTGCCACTGAGCTTTACCTCCAGCCATATTTAGTTCTTTAAAACATGGTTTTATTGAGATAAACTTCCCACAAATCTCACTCATAAAATTCAGTTGTTTTCAGTATATTCAGTATAAATCATCATCAGCAAAACAAAATTCTACAACTATCCAGTCTACTAGAAATCACTCCCCACTTTCCTTAAATCCTTGGATATGAGCAATTGTTGGCCTATTTTCTGCCTCCAAAATACTGCTTGGATATTTCATATAACAAGCATAAAAGCAGTATTGTGACAAAGTTTTATTTAACACATTTCCAAGATTTATCCATGTGCTAGGCATGGTGGCTCATGCCTATAATTCTAGCACTCAAGGGCTAAAATGGTAGTATTACTAAGTTCAAGGCCAGTTTGGGCTACAAAGCTAATCACTGCATCTCTCAAGCAAACAAAAATAAGATTCATGCTGGGTGTGGAGGTACACACACCCACTTTTAATCCCAGTACTCAGGAGGCAGAGGAAGGTATATTACTCTGAGTTTGGTTCAGTCTGTTCTACATAGTGAATTCCAAGTCAGTCTCTATGGCGTTTCAAGGTCCCTGCCGCTACCAAAAAGTATGCAGTCAGCTTTTCATCAACACCATTTAAGTGTTTCATGCCAGGACCTTTTAAAAGAACTGAAAAGTTTTGCAGCTATAGCTGAGTCAGAAAAGCTCTGTTAAATGAGAGCGCTTGCCTCTAACAAGCAGAGCCCACTTGAGAAAGTGCTGCTATCAAGAAGCCATACTTAACACTGTTATTTTGTGTCTTCCCAAGCTCTTTCAGGTTTTATGTGGATACAGTTGCCCACGTTGGGCACCATTCTGTTGACCGAGGTTTCTGTCCTGCCCAGTTCCCGCAGTCGTTAAGTCCCAAAGAAATCACATAAAGGTCTACATTAATTATAAACTGATTGGCCTAGTATCTCAGACTTCTTATGAACTCTTATAACTTATTTTAGCCCATAATTCTTCTCTGTGTTAGCCACATGGCTTAGTACCTTTTTTGGCGAGGCAGTCACATCTTGTATCCTCTGCATCTGGGTCACTGACTGCAGACTGAAACTTCCCTCTTTCCAGAATTCTCATTGCCCTACCTCTACTTCCTGCCTGGTCACCCCACCTATACTTCCTGCCTGGCTACTGGCCAATCAGTGGTTTATTAAAAATAATACAAGTGACAGGATAAAAGACTATTGTCAAGTCAAGGCTTTAGTAAGATAAGGCTATATAGTAAGACCCAGACTCAAAAACTAATAGAGCAGGAAAGATAATGTGGCAGTTAAGAGAACTTCCTGTTCTTTCAGAGGCTGAGTTCATTCAGTTCTTAGTATTCATAATTGCCTATAAGTCTAGATCCATGGGATTCAATGCCCACTTCTGGCCTTTTAGGGGAGTCTGTCATGTATACATACACACACACATGCACACAATTTTCAGATTGTTCATAGCATGTACAAATATAACTGCTATTTTATACATTAGTCTTACAATTTGCAAACTTGCTCCTTCATTTATAGTTCTAATAGTTCTTAATAGACTTGTTCGAATTTCTTTAAAAGCTTTTCTTTTTGTTATGTGGGACTAAAGTTCAGGGCCTTGTGCATACTAGACAAGCTCTGCCCCTGAGCTATACTCCCAGACTCTAAAATTTTCTTTGTATAGATCATACTAAAAATTCTTTGTTTGTAGATGTAGTAGCATCTGCAAACAGACTAAAGTTTGGATGATTTTTGTTTTCTTACTGAAAACATTAATTATAATTCCCTGCTTTGTCTGAGTTTATCTAGTTTGTGTGTGCTTGTCACTGTCTTTTATGTAGGAGTCTTTCTACAAATGTATCTAGACCTGATATATATCTATATATGTACAGAGAGACACTAAAGAAGCGAGCAAGCCTTTCAACTAGTTGGGCTGAAGCGTGATCTGGAGTCAGCTTCCTGATGGTGGCATCCACACAGCTCTGCTTACAGGTGTTTTCTCTAATGGCTATTCAGTTCTCTAAGAGCTGTCTTCCAATTTTATGTCAGGAAGCTATATCTGTTAGATGGTGTTTTGGGAACATGGTATAAGAAAGGGGCAAGAGTTGTATCTTTCAGTATTTAAATTTACCAAGCAAATAGTTTGGTACATAGTCAGAGTTCAATAGTCACCACATATAATTCTAGTCATTTGTTTGTATATGTGTATATATGTTTGTGTGTGTGATGTATGCAGTACATTTATGATATGCATGTGTAGGCCAGAGTTCAATGTTGGCTGGTTCACTCAGTTGCTTTTTACCTTATTTTTTGAGGCAAGGTCTCCCACTGAACCTCGAGCTCACTGATGTGGTTGAACCACATTAAGTAACCAACATGCCACAGAGAACCTTCTCTGTCTGCCTTCCCAGTGCTGGAATTACAGGTGCAGACTGCCGTGTCTTGCTCTTTTAGATTGATGCTAAGGATCAAACAAATCCTTATGCTTATGCAGCAAGAACTTTACTGAGGGTGCCTTGCTGGACAGTTTTATGGTGCGAGCTAAAGTTCCTGAAAGGCAGGACTCTCAATTCAGAAATAATACTTCCATAGGCAGACCTGTAAGGTCTGATCTGTAAGGTGATCAATAGGGCTCAGTCCATTATGGGTGCCATTCATGAGCTAGTGGTGGTTCTGGGTTCTACAAGAAAGTGGGCTGGGTACTGGAGAGATGGCTCAGCGGTTAAGAACACTGATTGCTCATTTAGAGGGCCCTGATTCAATTCCCAGCACCCACATGGCAGTTTACAACTGTCTGTAACTTCAGTTCCAAAGGATTTGACACCTTTGCACAGACATACACGAAGGCAAAAACACTAATGCATTAAAGAGAGAAAGAGAGGAGGAGGGGAGTGGGAGGGAGGGAGGGAGGGAGGGAGGGAGGGAGGGAGGGAGGGAGGGAGGGAGGGAGGAAGGAAGCAGGTTGAGTAAGCTACGTAGAGAAGCCAGTAAGCAGCATCCCACCTTGGCTTTTGTATCAGCTCCTGGCACTGGGTTCCTGCCCTGTTTGAGTTCCTTTCCTGACTTCTTTTCATGATGAATAGTGGAGGTGCTAAGCTACATAAGCCCTTTCCTTCCCAACTTGTGTTTTGATCTTGGTGTTTAATGGAAGCAACAGAAACCTTAACCAAGACAGGAGTCGTCTTGCCAGCTTCATTAATTACTTTCTTGATAGCACAATACAATTACCTTTGGCTGTACTCCTTAATATAGTATTCCCAAACCTAGAAATTTCCTCTTCTATCTAAAGAAAAGGTCCCCTATTCCTCATAATGTTTAGCCTTGCCCAGTTCTCATATAAGGGGATGTGTTATATGTCATGTTTTGTGGATATCCATGACAGGCCTGCCCTTTTCTAAAATGAAACAGAGAGTGGATGGGATGTGGGGTAGAGGGACTGGGAGGAGAGGTAGAAGGGGAAACTATGATCTGAATGCATAATAAATTAATTTTAAAAATAAAAAAAGATTCATTCTAAGACAATATATTCCCTCTGCATTAAAATTCCTGTAGGGGATTATTTGGAGGGTAATATGATCAGAATGCAGTTAACATTTGGATCCACATGATCCACATGTGCCTCCTGTAATCTCTCTTTAATCAAATAAATTCTCTCTCAGCTTTGACTGTAACTATTAAAAAGAGAGAGAGAGAGAGAAAATAACCTATTTTCTTTGGGGAAAGCATGAGGCATAGTTGAGTGTATGTGGGATGAATGATTAGGCTAATAGTTTAAAAACTTTTAATTATTTTTCAACATTTCAAATAAGGCACCTTTTCTTTTTTTATATATATTTTATTTATTTATTTTTTTAATTAAAATTTCCACCTGCTCCCCGTTTCCCATTTCCATCCCCTCCTCCCAAATATTGCCCCCTCCCCCCACTCCCCTCCCCCTATCCCCACTCCTCTTTTCCTCCCCCCACACCATTCTCCCTCCCTCTCGATACTGAAGAGCAGTCCAAATTCTCTGCCCTGCGGGAAGACGAAGGTCTTCTTTCTATGTCCAGGAAGGTGAGCGTCTAAACAGGCTAAGCACCCAATAAGGCACCTTTTCTATTACAGCACATTAGTCATTGTGACATTAAAATATAACCCAAAGAAACTTTCTAAACAGTCTTTCAGTATTATAGAGACACTAGATCACTTGACAGGGTTCAAGATTACAGTTTTAAATTACAAGGACAACTTTTTGTATTAAGTTATAATATTAAGCTGAACCTTTACAGAAGGAGGGGGCATTATGTTGTTGTAAGGAAGGAATGACAAGGAAATAAGAACTGAGAAAGAAGGGAGATGGGGTGATGTGGAATTCCCCTTTGTATACTATGAATACCATTGGTGAAAAAAGAAACTACTTTGAGCCTATAGCAGAGCAGGGCAGAACAGAGGTAGGTGGGGAAAACTAAACTGATTGCTGGGAGGAAAAAGGTGGTGGAATGGGAAGAAGTCATGGAGCCGCCACCGCCAGAGACAGACATGTTGAAACTTTCCCGGTAAGCCACCACCTCGTGGTGCTACACAGTTTATTAGAAATGGGTTAATCAAGATGTGAGAATTAGCCAATAAGAGGCTGAAACTAATGGGCCAGGCAGTGTTTAAATGAATACAGTTTCCTTGTAATTATTTTGGGTGTAAAGCTAGCCGTGTGGGAGCTGGACGGGACAAAAAGCAGGCCTGCTCACCTCCTCGCTACAATTCCTAACTAAGAATAAGCCTCTGTGTGTGATTTATTTGGGAGCTGGGTGGTAAACTCCCCAAAAACCAACAGAGTAAAACATCACACAACATAATCTCACAAAATACATTCCATCTGATCGAGGAAGAAAAGGTATTACTTACATTTTTCCTTATTACCATTGGTATTGTGCAAAAAGTCTCCATCAGAACGAGTCGTAGGGAAGTCATCTTCATCGTCTTCTACCACTAAAAAATATTTAAAAATATTACAGTGAAAATTGGTTTATTCTGATCTTTAAATGAGCAAAAGCTCTTACTCATTTTTTGTGTTTTCACTGGCTATGAAGACATGTTTAATAAATATGTTGTGGAATGATATTAAATATATTACTTTAAAAATGTATTGTCATCTGTGGAATAGATGGTTATTGAGCTATTACCCTTTATAGTCTTTGTAGGTTGAAAGAAAATGGCCCCCAAAGGAGTGACACTATTAGGAGGTGTGGCCTTGTGAGAGGAACTATGTCACTGTGAAGGTAGACGTGGAGGTCTCATATATGCTCAAGATACCAAGATGTCAGCCACTGTCTCAGACCACTTCTGATTCCCTGCCAAGGACTCAGCTCCTTTTCCAGAACCATGTCTCCTGCACATCGTATGTCCTGCCATGATAACAATGGACTCAACCTCTGGCACTGTAAGCTGCCACCTCATTAAATGCTTTCCTTTCCTAGAATTGCTGTCATCATGGTGTCCCTAACAGCGGTAGATGCCCTAACTAAGGGCTCTTTCTACCTTTAATATGGTCAATTTTATGACACTTTAATTTTTCTAGAAGGGCCTACCAAGACAAAAGCACTTGCCACCATGCCTGACAGAGTTCAGCCCTAAGAACCAATATGGTAGAAGTCAATAATCAACTCCCCCGAGCTGTCCTCTAATTTCAACTTAGGGACTGCATGGCGCATGCATGGCCACATACCTATCTACACATATACAGATATAAACAAAATAAAAATTTGAAGAGGCATAGAAGAACTGACAGCTGTAAAGTGAGCGATACCTTTTTAATCTTCTGGAAATTCTCCAATCCACTATTTTTGTATATACAGGAAAATAATACTTGTAGATGTGATATCAATTTTCATTTATTTCAATGTGGATGTGCTCCTGGATATCCCTTTTAATTTTTCCAATTCCAAACAATTAAAACTTGAAAACAACATATGATTCTTCTTTTTATGATCTGCCTGCTTCTGGCTCCTGCCCCATCTCCGAGTGCTAAGATTAAAGCACCATGACTGGCTCCTCTTTTTTTTTTTAATGTACACTATTCCCTTTTCTTCTGCCCAGTATGTTCTGATTTTGTTATATGCATTCTGTTTATAACACTTATTTTTGGAACCTCAGCTCTCAACTACTTTGCCTTTCATCAAGCTTTTTTTTATCCAATTAATAAAAAATAATATTTACATCCTGACCACTGCTTCCCCTTTCCCTCTTCTTCCAGCTCTCCCTCTCTCTCCTCTGTCTCCCCTTTCATCAAGCTTTTTAATGGCCCCTTAGTTTTGAGACAGGATCAACAGTGGACCTATGATCCCCCTACTCTATCCTTT
Organism: Chionomys nivalis; assembly: GCF_950005125.1. Taxonomy (NCBI): domain Eukaryota; kingdom Metazoa; phylum Chordata; class Mammalia; order Rodentia; family Cricetidae; genus Chionomys; species Chionomys nivalis. The sequence continues at coordinate 48,808,982 of NC_080100.1, forward strand.
GTTATGACCTCTTTGTTTTACTTTTTTTTTTTTTTTTCGAAACAGGGTTTCTCCGTAGCTTTTTGGTTCCTATCCTGGAACTAGCTCTTGTAGACCAGGCTGGCCTTGAACTCACAGAGATCCGCCTGCCTCTGCCTCCCGAGTGCTGGGATTAAAGGCGTGCGCCACCACTGCCCGGCCTTTGTTTTACATTTTTAATATGAATACTTGACAAGATGCAATAAGCTGAAAGTTCTTGACACCACCATGTATCCTAAAAATATTAAAAAATTATCTTCACATTATATGTGTAAAGTATAAATATAACATAAATGTTCTGCTCAGTCTAGGGTTCTCTTCCAAAGACATCTCACTATGTCTATAGAACATATATTTTACACATATATTTTACAATTTAAAATAAGCCCCAAATACTTCTGATATCAAGCATTTTAGTATGTGTGTGTGTATGTGAGCAAGCACACACATGTGCATATGTGCATGCTAGTATGCATGTAAAGACCAGACGACATCAATGGCAGATGTCTTTTACTATTGATTTCTCCCTTTTCTTTTCAGACAGGGTTTCTCGGTGAACCATGCACTCACTCAGATTAGCTGGACTGGCTAGTCACTGCGTTAAACAGATCCATCTGTCTCTGCCCTCTATGAATTAGGAGCACACACACACACACACACACACACACACACACACCCCTGTGTATACCTGAATCTGTCTGGCTTGGCTATTTCACATGGTTGTTGAGCCCAACTCAGGCTCTCATGCTTATGAAGCAAGCACATTATCAACTGCAAGCCATCTCCCCTGCCCTGGTAACAAGCGTTGTGGACAGGGATATTTGCCCTGTATTATCTTTTGAGGACTTTTCTACAGAAGGAATCCTTTCTAAAGTGTTATCTTACACATTTTCTGTTTCTTTACTACAGGAAGCTATCTCATAGAAAGAGACTGCTTTAGTCTTTCTTGACAAGGGGTAAGAATTAGAATGAAAAATACTTTATTCACACATGGAATTTTTGCTACAGAAATTTTCAAATCACAAGTCATTACTATTGAGTAACACTGTGTATTGATTTTTATGCAGCTGAATATCATTATTGAACTTTTTTCATTTCTATCCTAAGTTTTCCACATACTTTTGTGCCAAGACTAAATATGTTCTCAGGTTCTATTAATCTTTACCCGCTCATTGATAATTTATAAATATGGTAAATTCTAAGAAATCCATTAATATGGTATACTGTTGCAAAACTTCTCTTCATAGAAGGTGTTAATTTGAGAAGAAAAATCCTACTAAAGTTTGTAGGCTTTACATTGGCTTTAGACAAGTATGTTACCAAATAAGTAAAATCTGGTACTATTTCTTTATATTAATTTACCTTGTACCTTTGCGCTCAGAGAACAGTCATTTATGCTAGCTACTGAAGTTACAATATGACTATTCTTAAATTAGTTCTCTGGCAAATGTTACGATGATGACCTTTTAAGATCCTTACTTCATTTGTCAGGGTCTTTTCACATCTCTATAGGGGAACAGAGCTAAGCAAGGAAAATTAAACTGAATGCTCGGAGAAAGCAGGCAGAGTCAAGGAGATGCCATAGAGCTGCCAGAAGAGAAAGAGGCAAGCTGCCAAATAGAACCTTGTCAGTAGGCCACGAATCTCGTAATAGAATATAAAAAAAATAGAAATGGGTTAACCAAAGACAAAAGAGCTAGCTAGCAATATGCTTAAGTGATTGGCCAATCCGTGATTTAAATAATATAGTTTCTGTGCGATTATTACAGGAGTTTGGGTGCCTGGGAAATGAACAGGTGGCCTCAAACAACACATCTCCTACATTTAAAAAATATCTTACCAATGGAAAATTAGCAATTTATTAATTACTCCCCTACCTAATACTTCCTACAACAGATATTTTGTCACATTTCTTCTAGATATTATCTAGTCTCATGATGTGAAGGATGTTTTTTTCTTGGCAAATTCAAATGGCCTTTATGCTTTCCCTTTTTTTGCTAGTCTTTCCTTTTGACTTTCAGAAGGCTTGTTTACAAAAAGCTATTCTCTATTTCTATTAGAAAAATTATTCAGATTCATCTGAGAAACAAAGAATATAATCTTATATTCTTCCTCTCTCATCTCAAATACTCTGAACCAGAGGTTCAGGGTAGAGGATATTGTAGAGATTAGTATGTAGTCTTTTAAGTTACTTCAGACTGTATGCCATGGGGATTTTCAGGTAGTACCTGCTCTGGATGACTGTATTTTGCAATCCATTTTGAGTGCAAATGTACAATGATTCTGCATCTCATCTGTGTAGGCAGATATCACCATCTATCCCACACAACAATGAGAAATAGAAGGACAATACTTATAAGTAAAAATGTACTACCTACAAACATATCAAAAGTAGACTGGGATCTGATAGTACACACAGAAGAACCAGGCCCATGAAGTTATCAGACACATTAGACCAATGAAAGCTGCAACAACTTCATCTGGACTCCATATAAAAGACGGCTAATACTATGGTGATGTTAATGATGACCCAACTGGACAATTATCTGACCTCCTGATGGGTTAAAGGACTAACATGTAGAGAATTCCTAAGTGTCTCAGAGACTTCTGTTCAGCACTAATGGATAGTAGCCTACTTAAACTCTTTGCTTTTGTCCAGACCAAACCACATGGAACTGGTTCTTTAACTCAATCCTGCACCTATACAAATATTGCAATTCTACAGGTCAGCCCTGTAGCTTAGCACTGAGGGCTTTCAATAGTTTTCCAACTGGGTTCCTTAGTATTTTATCTAACTACTTTACTTACGGTGACTTTCTTTGCAGCTCTCTGTTTTTACCTTTAATAATGTACCTTTGAATTCAGAGATTTTTTTTTTTTGTTTTTCGAGACAGGGTTTCTCTGTGGCTTTGGAGCCTGTCCTGGAACTAGCTCTTGTAGACCAGGCTGGTCTCGAACTCACAGAGATCCGCCTGCCTCTGCCTCCCAAGTGCTGGGATTAAAGGCGTGCGCCACCAGCGCCCGGCTGAATTCAGAGATATTTTATGCTTTCTGTAGCTATTCTGTAACCTAAATACATAAATATATACACATACACGCATATATGTTGAGTCTGTGAGCTGAGAAAATATTAGCAATTAAGATTGAAATTAAGCTTGTGATTGCCAATGGCCACTGTTGGAGCAAGATCCATGAATGGGGCTGTGTGAGAATAATGAGTGCCTGCGAGAAAACTCCAAGTAGCAGGACAAAGGTCATGTGACCTCAGCCTCTTAAAAGATTAAAACACAGAATTCTTCTCAGAACATGTTTTCATGCTTCTCTCGGGTGTAGTAGATAGTGAGTTTACTTCGGATTACTCATTATTGCTTGCTGATGTTCTTCAATTAAGTGGTTAAACTATCTTTTATATACATCAACACATGTGGCTTGTCTTTATGACTATCTACAGCTTGAATTCATGAGAACATTTCTCAAGTGACCTCTCTTAACTCTCAGAGTATAAATTGTCTGGAGCTCTAATAAAGTTGGCTTTTTCACGAGACTTTAGTCTGTCTCATTTATCGGCTCCTTTCTCCCAGGTCCTCCAACCACTAGAGTGGTGAGAGCCAGCTATCAATGATATCAGATGAATTAGAAGTAATGTGGCTTATGAAATTAAATGATATTGTGGAAAGACAGAACGTTTCCATTTGTTTCTGATACGTTGAGTTCATGACAGTATGGTGAATTACTTTTTCTTAAGATCATCTATATGACATTTGAGCAACTTTTTCGGTACCCAAATATTTCTAAGACACAGGTGAATTAAATATTTTTCTCCAACTACTGCCATTTCTTTGTGAAGTCTGTTGCCATTACCTCACCATGTGACTGGGGCATGTTGGGGAATATTATTCTCAGGTGTGTAACTTTTGTCTACACTACATTGGTTTAACTCTGTGAAGCTGTGTTACTGTACCTGTCTAAAACACCTGATCGTCCTATTGAAAGAAATGAATACCAACAGTGAGGCAGGCGCAAAGATAGGTGGGGTTGGCAAGCAGAGGGTATAAATAAAAGGAGAAATCTGGAAGGAGGAAAGAAAGAGGAGCAAGAGAACAAGAAGAGAAGGACATCAGGGTCCAGGCTTACAACAAGCCACAGAGAAAGAAGTAAAGAAAGGTATATAGAAATAGAGGAAGATAAAAGCCCAAGGGAAAAAGGTAGTCAGGATAACAAAAGAAAGCTGGCTAGAAACAAGCCAAGCTAAGGCTGGGAATTCATAACTAAGAATAAGCCTTCGTGTGTGTGATTTATTTGGGAGCTGGGTGGTGGGCCCCCCCAAAACCCAAAAGACTAAAACATTACACAACAGAGCAATTAAGTAAGCATGAGGTCATCAGGGTGAGCCTAACCTACTGGTGTCATCATAAGAGGCTCTCTGGAAACATGCATGTGCAGAGATGATGAGACCAGGAAGACAGTGCTTTATGGCCAGGAGTAGTCAACACTGCCAACACTTTACTTTCACAACTGTGAGAAAATAAAACTTATTCAAGCCATTCAATCTCTGGTACTTTCAACTTTTGGAATAGTTAACACTTATATATACATGGTAAGTCTATTATAAAATTATAACAGATAATTACTGTCAAATATCTAAAAAGACTGCATGGTAAATACAATAAAAACAATAGAAGAACTAATCATAATGACATTCCCTTGATCCAGATGCTCATTCACTGTCAGATTACTAGAATGATTTATATCAGGTTTTCCCCATCTTTAGTCTTTTACCATACTAATTAACATTACAATCATCTGCAAGTAATTTTTAAAAAAGATTACCTTCAACGTGTATCCTTGCTAAATAGTAATTTTTCAAATTACTGATGGGAACCTGATTTTAGATTAAATCACAATGTTTCTTAAGCTTATTATTTTCTACCTAATTGCTTACCAACACCAAATAGGGATTTCAACGTTTTGTTTTTTAAGTCTAATTTTATGTCTGTCTATCTATTTATATATATATAAAATCAATGAAAATAAAAGTTGCTCTTGCTAGCAGTGACTTCTTGTCTCCAGAATAAGATCTTTGAAAGAATTCTTCGGGGTCTGTGATACAGTCGATGTGCATATGCCTACATGTGTGCTGTCTTCTATTGATAAACACTGTCCATTATCTCATAGACTTTGCCCACTTTTAACGATTTATGGTAGAGAATAAATTTAGTCCCTGTTATTCACCTTGTCCAGGAACATAAAGTCCTATCTTCAAAAAGTATTTAATTTTGCCTAAATTAAACAGCCTTGTTATTATTATCTTCCCTCCACCACATTTTTTTCCATAGGGATTGAACCTAAGGTCTCATTCATGCTAGGCCAGTACTCTGCTACTGAGCCTGTGTGCTTGAGGAGGCCAGAGGTCGATGTCATATCTTACTTAATCAAATCACTCTCTGAAATATATTTTGGGACAGGATCCCTTGCTGAGCTAATGGACAAGATTTCTGCTCCTGGTTACGATAAATAACAGGGACTGAATTTATTCTTTGCCATAAATCCTAAAAAGTGGACAGAATTTAAGAGATAATGGAGGACACCTGTTATAGATAACAATCAAGGAGTGATCCCAAGCATTGGAAGCAAAGACTATACACTCCATGACTGCTCCAGCTGCCTGTGTACACTGCTGCGAGGAGCAGCACCTCAGACAACACAGAGGAAGGCTTTCAGAAGGGATGAGAAACAAAGAGGGCTACACAAAGACACTGCTGGGAACCAGAGTAATGAGAGTCCCTGCAAACGAGGGGACTACTGACAGCAGGGACAAACCTTCTGAAAAGATTCCAGGGAGCAGTACCCGACCTTATGTTGGAGGGTAAGGAAAGTTACTTGTTCCCACAGTGCAAAATGGAAAGCCTCACAGTTTACAGGGGGCTGACTAGAAAATTAAAAAAGTCTTGCCTCAGTAGTGGGGCAAAATGGAAATACACTGGAAAGCTTTGGCTATTATACACGAATTGCTCTTATGATATTACTTTGAAGGCAGACGTGTGGTAAGTTACATATGGAAACCATAAATCTTAAAAGTAGCCATCAAAGTAACAGAGTTAAAGCATGAACAAAGGAAAAAAATAAAACTATAAAAAATTTTAGTACCAAAGGCAGAGAAAGGAAACAAAAACAAAACAAACAGAAGACAAAAAGAATTTGAAGTCCAACACATTTCATAAGGCCAAGAAATTTAGCCATGACCAGCAATGCACTTCTAGTAGTGAAGTTAGTGCTAGGTGCTAATACTGCTGGAAAGGTCATGTTCACCTTTAGAACAAATTAATAACAACTGAACATGTGTTGACATCAACAATATCTTCAGCACTAACAAAGGGGAAACAACTTTAAGCCTCAAATTGAAAGCTAATTGAACTGGGTGGTGCATACACACCTTTAATCCCAGCACTTGGGAGGCAGAGGCAGGAGGATCTCTATGAGTTTTGAGGTCAGCCTGGTCTACAGAGTGAGTTCCAGGATAGCAAAGGCTATCACACAAAGAAATCCTGTCTTCAAAATATCCAAAATAAATAAATAAATACAAATAAATAGCCCTCCCCAATCTAGAGGATTTAAATCCATTCATTCTCCAAGTAAAAATAGTGGCAATAGCTTAATTAACCTTTATCCCTTTGAAGTTCATCCTTGGAGACAGCATCAGCACAGACATCAAAGTACTTCTGGAGAGTATCAACTTGTCTACATAAGATATCTCTAAAGGTTTCCATTTCAGCCAATTTTTCACGTAAACTGTGTCCTTTCTGCAAAACACAAAGGAGAAGGAAGGTGTATGAACGTAAAATGAACCTGAACTGTTGGCTCTATGATACTTAGTCACCTTTTTAGGCTGGTATGCTATCATTGAGGGAATAGAATAATTAGAGCTGTAAGTTCCAAAGTAATATTCCTAGGTACAGGCTTGAAGAGGACTTAACTAGTTGTCTGAACCTGACAAACCCATAGAAGAAAGTCAATACTGATAGTCTCTTCACATAACATATCATTTTCCTATTAAACACTGTGAAGAAACATAGACTTTGAAATGGGCAAATGCATTATTACTCAGTTTAGTAGTACTGATGAGTGTTGTCAAGGGAACCAGGAAGGGAAGATATCAGACTACACAAGTTATTCCTTTTCATTGCATATGAGTTATTTTACAAGTCTTTTAATAGAAAATCAAATAGTGTGATATGATTTTTCTCAATAGACACAAATAAACTTTGATTTGTGTAGAAGCACTGATTATTTTTGCAGTGCTGGTAATTTTGCATGTTAGCCAAGTGCTCTACCATTGAGCCACATCTACAGATGTTGGTCAGTTTTATATCAGCAAATCATTTTAATATTTTCCAGATGCTCTTTTGAACCAATCTATAAAATGGTACCTTACCTAATTAATGAATGATAACATCTCACATGTTCATTTTATATTTATGTATACCATGATTTCATCCTTTAAGAACTTATTTTATAACAACTTCAAGTAAATTACATTGTGAAAAACTTCTTTTAAAAATCTATTAAGTGCTGGTCAGATGGCTCAGAGGATAAAGGAACCTACTGCCAAGCCTGACAACTGGAGTTTAACTCCTGGGACTCATGTGGTGAAAGGACAAAACCAACCCTACTACCTGTCCTCTGAGTTCCATTTGCCTGTTGCTGCACACACACACAAATAATAACCTAAGCTGTGCCACAATATCCAATACTAAACTCACATGACATTGCCTTAAAGCACCATAATCACAAACCTTGAATGAAGACGTGGATGTAGCAGAATAACCACTTGCTCCAGACACCAGTGACACCATTGAGCCATGTCTACGCAAGCTGGACTCAGATCCATATCCTGATTCAGTCTAAAAAAGAAAGTAAAGGCTACATGAAAAAAAATAAATAGAAACATTTAAGAGGATGCAAAAAATCAGTAAGGTTATTATAACAATTACCAAAATTTGGATTTACATAAAAAATAGCCAATCCACTGATGCAAGCAATACCTTTCACTTCTCCATTGATATTTTAATTTAGAATGTTACATGTTATGCTAGCAGGCTAACAAGTTGTTTAATAATATGCTCTAATAGTCAAATTCATAAGGAAAGAGAAGAGTTGTAAGCAGAAAATGGAGAAGGGTTTCAATGAGAAAAACAAAAAAGGTATGAAGCTGGTTGAGAAACAGTATTAATGTACTTTTGTTCTTTAGAGGCAAGTCATTGACCCTAACACAGATTAAATATACTGCTCCAATGAAACTTTTCCTATTATCCCAATTTGTATCTATTTTATTTTTAAAAAGATTTTGTATTTTTAAGTGTGTGCGCCTGTGTATGTGCATGCATGTGAGTACCTATTTGGGTATGTGCACATGAGCTCAGGTACCCACGAAGGCCAGAGGCCTCTAATCTCCTGTATTGGTGGTTGTGCGCTGCCTCTCAAGGGTGCTGGAAACTGAACTCAGGTCCTCTGGAAGTACAGTATGTGTTCTTATCTGCTGAGCCATCTCTCCAGTCCTATCTCTGTATTTTCAACCATACTTATTACATTATAATTATAGGTTTAGTGTCGAATTATGATAGCTTATGTTTAAAAATTGCTACTTGATTTGGATCTTTCTGAAAGCCGACTGTAAATGTTCTTTTTTTTTTTTTTTAGTTGCCTTGGCATTTCAACTTTGCTAGTCCATTATGTCATTGAGGGTAAATGTGACTCCTGGGTATTTGCGTATAGTGCCAGTACAGCCATAAGATTTTAATGAGCTGGATAGCTTTCAGAAGATCCATTTTATATTCTATTCTCAGCCAAATGCACTACTAGTAATATTGTCAAAGTGTCAGCTATTTGAAAATTTTCCAAGTTCCTGAAACCAAAGACTTTGGATCCAAATACAGCGAATCATGTCTGGAAAGTTGGCTCAGTGGTTAATAGTACTTGTTGCTTTTGCAGAGGACCCAGGTTGACACTTAGCATCCACATGGTGGTTTACAACACTCTGTAACTTCAGTCTTAGGGGATTCAATACCTTCTGACTTCTATGAGCACCAGGCACACATGTGGTACACATACTTATATGCAGATAAAATACTCATACTCAATAAAACAGAATAAATAAAGCTACTAATGAAACAAATTAAAGTAAATTAATGCTTTTGTTGAAAAATTCAGGCATCTGTACCATATCATTTGCTGGAACATCACATTGTACCTATTATGGTTTTAAGCAAGTATATTTGCTTTTAATTTACAGTTTTAAACAAGTATATTTAATAGCTGCTGTAGGATGGTCTTTCTGTGTGCTGTGAATATGTATTGTCTTCCATTGGTTGATAAATAAAGCTGCTTTGACCTATGGCAAGGCAGGAAAGAGCAGGTGAAAAATCCAAGCAGAAGAAGAAAGGCAGAGTCTGGGAGACACCAGGCAGCCATCAAGGAAGCAAGACATGCAGAAAATGAGGTAATGCCACAGCCATGTGTGAATACTAAGATTAACAGAAATGGGATAACTTAAATGTAAGAGTGAGCTAGTTATAAGCCTGAGACATCAGCCAAACAATTATGATTAATATTAAGCCTGAGTGGTTGTTTGGGAACTAGCTGGAGGGAGAGAAACCTCCATTTACAAATGGCGCCCAACATGGGGTATGGATCTGGATCCACATAAGACCTGAGAAAAGTTTTAAAGGGTTTGAACACAGAGAAATGGAGCCACACTGAGCTTCCAAGTCTCACAGTCCCATGCCAGCAGCAGTGCAGAGATGTATCATCCAACAGCTGCCTGCAAGATGGAGCCAGCTTCCAGCCGCCATGAGCTAAGCAGCAGGACAGGTTTCTGCAGTCTCACACAGGCCTTGGTACAAAGAGGTTAATCAGTTGTGTGCTGTGTGGTGGATTTAGCTTTTGCTCATACAGACCAAAAAAAAAAAAAAAAAAAAAAAAAAAAGCTAAATGATACACAGTAAAAAGAGGTCCAGAAAGAAAAACCTCTAAAACAGGTTCCAATGTGTTTTACAATATGCATAGGCTTAAGAAAGAATATGGGTATAGACAGTCACAGAAAGAAATAGTTTAAAAAATAATAAAGTCTTTAAAGAGAGAGTAAGATTAATATAAAAGAAAAAAGCCAAGTAAGATGACAAACACAGGGAATCTGGATCCTATATATTATTGTGATGATTTTGAAATTTTTGATTGTTGATAAGCAAGTAACAGCTGCTAAGACACGGGATTGAAAGAGACTGACAAAAAATACCAACATAAATAAAAAAATACCTTAACTTTACAATGAAAGTCAAAAATATATTTACAAAATTAAACATAAAAGATGCATGGCTTTAGGGAAGTGGTTTTGCTTTTGTTTCCACAGGAAACAAGAGGCTATGGATTCATTCCAGGTTAAGATGGACAAACTTAGATCAAGGAAGACCTTCTTAAACTTGACAGGCGATATCTATCAACAAAGGTTACCACTGGTCCTCCTGAAGACTTGGTCATTATCTCAAAATTTTATCAGAGGTCCTAAAGATACTTTGTTCACAGACAGCAGGGAGCAGTTTGGAGAAAACAACGTCCCCATTCCCAAAGGTTGGGGGGTATGGATGGCCTCTAGTTATTTGGTGGGTGATGGATGTTTGTTATATTTCAGGCAAATTGGAATATAGAATAAAAAGACAACTATTAATCCTAGATATTTTGTACTGGAATGGATTTTGGTATAATGATACAAGTTTAAAGTTAATTTTGTTACACTGTATATATGTTTTTATTCTTTTTAAAGGCTTTTTTTGCATTTTGATACAAATATAAGGTTATTATCCTTATACTGCATTATCTGTTTCTATTTTTATTTAAGATATTACTTATACAGCTTATACCTATACAGCTTGCTTAATTATGCAATATTAAGTTTTAGTCCTTAAAAGCTATTCAAGATAATAATACAGGCAGGCCAATAATCACCCATATCTATCAAACTTATTTTCATGTTAGCTAGGTTTTCAAGGTAATACAGAGGTATTATTTCAGATAGACAGGCAATCTTCAAACATTTCGAAGACCTACAAAATATATTTAAAATGTTTGCTTTCAATGTAGCAAGGCTAGCCATTTGGGCAAGAAATTGTCCTTGCCTGGACTACTTGACAAAAAGCTGTATAAACTGGACATATAGGACCCACAGAAAAATGACCACTAAACATTGCCAAAATAAGGCAGGATGGTCTTTCAAGGTTCCTGCTTCACAGAAGAAGCTGCCAGACATTGTACAGAACATAGAGGAAAGCAAGTGATAAACTTTGCCAAAATAGGCGGGACAGTCCTTGAAATTTCTTGCTTCACTGAAAAGTATGACAGATACTCTAGGCCTATATGCTGAAGATGAAGGCCCCAACATTACAGAATAACTTTGGGTGACTGCCCAGGAAACAGCTGTTTCTGTCATGTCTAGAGTTCTGGAAGTTGCTTGCACTTCCAAATTACTCAGGTAATTGGGTCTTTGATGGAGTTGAAGACTAGATAGTTATAGTTTTCCTTAATTATGACAAAAGATAAATTAGATATGAAACTTCACGCTAAGATTGGACAGATGATAAAGCATTTTTTTTAATTTTGCCAAATACAAATAGACTAAATAATGTATCTATAATTCTTGCTTGGTAACTATTTTGTTATATGTAATTTAATTATGTTAAAGTTAAAACCTTCCTTTTTGATTAGACAGAAAAGGGGAAATTCTATGGGATGGTCTTTCTGTACGCTGTGAATATGTATTGATTTTACTGGCCGATAAATAAAACTCCTTTGGTCTATGGCAGGGCAGATCATAGCTAGGAGGGAAAACCAAACTGAATTCAGAGAAAAAGAAGGCGAAGTTGAGAGATGTAGCAAGCCACCAGAGTGGCAAGACATGCTAGAGAACAGAAGCCATGTGGTGATACATAGATTATTGGAAATGGATTAATTTATATGTAAGATCTAGCCAGTCATAAGCTTGAGCCATTGGCCAAGCAATTATATGTCAGGAGCCGTGTCCCCCCAAAATTTACAGGAAGCACCACCGTGAGGAGTCTTTGCAGAGGGCTTCACTTTCCAATTGTATTGAGAATAGTCTTATTGACCAAGCCTATCTCACACCCAAATTAACTGTTAATAGAGAGCTATCTGTTAACGGAACCTGCCTCACATTCCAGACTATCTAGATAACTAGGTGGGTCAACTTGTGACTTCCTGACCAAGGAATCTTGACCTGACCGATCGTAACCTCTTGGACTACGTGACGGGCGTGGACCACGTGGCAAGACCCCGTGCCCCAGCCCCCCAAGCTCCTCATCCAGGGGCTATATAAGCTGTAACCATGACTCTAATAAACGGAGGCTTCGACAAATCTGCCTAGCCTCCTTCCCCTTATCAGCCTATGTCTTTCAGGTGGTGCCTCTCCGTGACCCTGGAATAACTGACCAGCCAGGCGGGTTACAAACCCTAGACAAAGTAACCCGTCGAGGCGGTGACAATTATAATTAATATTAAGCCTTTCTATGATTATTTTATAAGCAGCTGCAGGACCAGGTGGGACACAGAAAAACTTCTGACTACAAACAACTGTACTTTGTTTGAATGGAGGAAAATCATATAGGTTTTTCAAACAATACTTAGAGAGGTAAGTACTAAAAGCAAAGGAACAATAGCTATATTATGTATCATTTTAATCTCAATCACTAAATTTGTTTATCTTCACTTTGCTTCCCTAGCTCCTCTACCTTCCCTTTCCTTCCTTTCAACTGAGGGCCTTATTGTATTTCATAAAACAACAACAAATACAAACACATACACGCACACAGAGCAAAATTCTGATAAGAGGGTAATGTCAGGGTACAGTATAAGTAATGACTAAAAAAAGGTAGAAGAAAATTCTAGGGGTGTCTATTTACCAAAATGCAAACTCTGAGTAAATTAAAATCAGTGTAATTTGAGAATACAAATGTATTCAGAAGCCTTTATGCTGATTTCAGTATCACAGAAGCACACCAAACCTAAAGGGGTCTGTAATTTCAGTAATCCTATAGTTCAGAGTAAAGCTTCTTATCTTATAATGAGGTCCACTGCAAGCCCTACAGCAAAGGTTTTCTGGAGGCATTTTCATTTAAAGTAAGTGGTTTGAGTTTTTTCTTCTCTTTTTACAAGATTGTTAAATTGTAAGATTAGTATTTCTACATTTTAATAGTGTAGGTTTAGTAATTGTCAAGGACTGGAATTAGAAATAGGAAAAATTTCTCTGTAACAGCCAAAAAAAAAAAAAAGACTTTCAGAAATTAAATATCTCAGATACCTATTTGAGATACGAGTTTCATTCCTAAGTAGAAATTAAATACAATATAATTCTCTACAATTTACAGTTCAATTTAAAGATAAAAAAACAAATTATAGACACTTTAAAATATTCAAAATTCAACAACTGATTTACTTGCTCACACCCAGAAGGTACAGAGTAAGTCAATGTTAGTGATGCTTTAGAAAACCTTGCAACAAATAAAAACAAGAAAAGCTTTATTGTTTCAAACACTCCAGCTTTTTATATTCTCTCTTTCTCCCAGTTCTAGTATCTTAAAAAAAGGCGAAATCATTTTATTACAAAGACGTCATAAAATAGACCCCATTACAATTTTGGCACATAGATGCTGAGTCATGGATAATGAATGAATGCTCACTATGAATAGAGTATCTACTTTAGCTCTCATAGTTTCCATTAAATAAATTCCATGATAAATTATGAAAATCAGTCCAAGAAAAAAGAAAATCCAGTAACCAAAGAAATCTCAATTTTATTGTTACTCAATGTAAATAACAAAGAAGATTCATTGCTCTAGATCTGTAACTGCAATAGTTTTCACAAAATGAGAGCTACAGATATCAAGAACAGTTGCATATTAAAAGAATAGCCAGATTGCCATTTTAATACACACGAATAGTGCTCAATTAGTTCTGTATTTCTTTCAAATCAATCATCAAAGAGGTTAGTATGAAAAGAAAAACTTTGTCATAGAGCCCAATAATAATTCTAAAGGAACAATAGCTATTTTGAATATGAAAAAGCAACAATATTAATTTGAATTTAAAATATCTGTTTTTTGAGGGCAGAGTACACTAAAGGTAGATGGAAATGGGGAAACTATAATCACAATGCAGTGTTATGTTCCATCAGTGTAGTTTAGGGCTAATCCTTGAAAGGAATGCTGGTCTTTTTCTTAATCTCACTTATTCTCCCCCATGAAAGAAGCTCAACTTAAGATCTTTAGCCACCTAATCATGAATATTTTGAAAACACCAATTTCTACCTAAGACTGCCAACCCGGAATTCAAACAGTTACCAAAGGAATGCCTTTCCTTTTCTAAATATTTGCTTTAATACTCCCCGCCCCTTCCCTGTTCCACTACAACAAAAACCTCTTCTTTCTCAAGTCTGTGGAGTTTATAAGGAGTATTCCTTTACACAGATGTAAAATGCCATTTGGCCAAGGACACATATTAGAAATGTCATATATAAAACAAAGTTTACCTCTAAATATCACAGTAATGAGACCATACCTTTATTATATTAGAACATTCCTTCCTTACAAAAAGCAAACCGAAAGACCAAGACAATAAACAACCAAATCATAGAAAATAAAGCAGGCTCCCTGTCCAGTAGAGGGAGTCATTAGTACTTTTCAATGTTATGCTTGGAAAGCTGATAGAGGTTACTACTGGTCAAAGCACAATAGTAACCTTTAGACTAATCCCTACGTGCTTGGGATTTTTATACTTCAGAATATTATAACTTAAATCATATAGCTATGAATTGAATAAAATAGTAGAAATGTCTACAAACTTAACTACCCTTAAGGTTTGATAGTTTAATTAAAAGATTAATTTAAATATTATCATTTTGCATCATTAACCCATCTAAACCCTAAAAGACGTGGCACATAAATACACTAAATATCAGATTTAGAAATTTAAAACACTTTCTTTAAAAAACTATTTTTTCCCTACTAATGATCTTTGGCGAGCAACACAGAAAAGAAACTGAGGCAATATTAATTTCCATATGGTGTCAAAAATTACCGAGTAATTAATTATGGGAAAGGAGAAAATACAAGAATAGTAACATCAAAATATAGATCTTTTCTGAAATTGAAATTCTAAAGCCCAATCAATTAAATTGCAAACTGCTGTAAACATCAGTCTACCACCTATATTATAAGAAAGCAAACCCTATGAGAAACAAGTTGCTATATCTTAAGAGAACAATGGAAGTTTGAGTGGCTAGACAGATATTTCAGCTGTCAACAACCACCTGTAACTCCAGTTCCAGGGACCATGACATACCCCACCTTCACATAATTAAAAAAAAATTTTAAAAAATCTTTTTTAAAAGTATGTTTTAACACTTTATTCCAGAAAGCTACACTTAAAATCATAAACAGTAAAGGCAAGGAGCTAGGGTTTCTTTATATTGGCATTATGAGTGCTGTACATTTATCTCTTTTGCATGAGATAGCAATATATTGTAATACTCATTTTATGATAGTGTTACGTACTATGTTCAAGTCACAATACTAGTAAGAAAAGGAGCTGATTCAACACGTCCTCCATGTACTCTCGCTCACAGTAGGTACTGTGCTCCAGACTCTCAGAGAAGGGCAGGTGTTGGAAGTTCCGGTGGTAGGTAGCAACTGACAAAGGATCAGCTGAGCAGTTGAAGCAGGGGCAAGAAAAAGACAGGAAATAAAAGGATGGGGGGGCAAAGAAGGGAAGGCAAAGAGTAAAAGGAAAGGGGAAAGACAGGAATTGACAAAAGACTGTAATGAGTGAAAGAAGAGAAGCTACAGGCCTGACTGACCCTCAGACCGCTGCAAAAACCCTGGATCCTGAAACCCAAGGCCTGCGTGGGAACAATATAACACAGGTTGAGAGTTCCAATATGGATGGCATACAACGGCTAACTAATTAAGAGGGAGGGCGGCTCTTGCTGCTGCTTATTCCTACTTACTGTCAAAACCTGCTACTGTCAGATGACGAGGGAAACAAAAGCTGTTAGAAACCAGCATCTGAAATGTTTCTTGTCCACCCACAATTTCTATGTACATAGAACAAAAGAAGCCTAACCCAGCGAGTGCACGGGGACAATTTAAATAGATGCCACAGCTTTCTAGCTGCTTTGGTTTTTGTCCTCCTAGAATTTCTTCCCTGTGTGCTCAGGTTAAAGAATAGTAATCTACTTCTCTCACTTCTTACTTTAAATACAGTTGATCTCACTATTTCCTATAGGACCTTTAGCACAGTATGTATAGGGTCTTGTTAACAGCAAATACACAATTACATAGAACTTTTAACCTCTTTTCATTTACTATCCATTCTTTTAAATAATGTATATCACTAATGCAATAAAGAAGGTTTTTGTTCTAGCATGTATTTGTGGGTTTATTTCCTATTTTAAAATATGAATCAAAGTGAACATTTTTAAGTGCGGCATTTAGTATTACCAAGTATATCCACACCGTGACACAAACAATCTCTAGACATTTCATCTTGTGAAACTGGAATTCTCTATCTGTTAAACAGCAAATTACCATTTCTCCCTCCTTCCAACTGTGGCAACCACTATTCCTGTTCTAAGACTGCCTGCACACACAGTGGCCTTTAAGGTTATTCTTTAAAATCACCAATCAAGTTTTTGTCCATTTCTGAACTGTCTTTGAAGTTGTGGTTAGGTTTTAGAAATTCTCTATAATCTGGCCAGGCAGTGGCAGCCACGCCTTTAATCCAGCACATGGTTATTAGTGATCACTCTTTTTTTTTAAAAATATTTATTTATTTATTACAATATTCTGTGTGTATGCCTGAAGGCCAGAAAAGGGCACCAGACCCCATTACAGATGGTTGTGAGCCACCATGTGGTTGCTGGGAATTGAACTCAGGACCTTTGGAAGAGCAGGCAATGCTCCCAACCTCTGAGCCATCTCTCCAGCCCCTAGTGATCACTCTTATGCAGATCTACAATGAAAAAAGAACAAACAGGGCAAAAAAAGAAATACAAACATAACTGTTTAAGAGGAAAAAGAGTCCAAGAGAATGCAATATTGAAGCCAAGCCTTGTGCTCAAGGATATGATTAATTTAAAGAAAGGCCTGATGCTAAATGGTATAAAAGGAAAACACCTCCCAGAAAAAACACCTCCCAACTAATCCTGCAATTTGGGAAAATAGCAGGCTTTAGGAATTATCTGTTTTTAAAGAGCAACAACAAAGGAAACTTTATGCAAATGTAATTCAAAGAGGGGGGTCAGATTACACCCCAAGCAAGCAAGAACTTCAATGAAGCAAGAGCTTCAGCCATATGGTTCGGGCTTTAGTCATTGAAGGATACAAGAGTAAGGGGTTGTGGAATCTTCCTCAGAGGTTAAAGAAAACTGCTAAGGCCAAGTAAATGGCAGGGGAATCTCTGCATGAGGCCCAAAGAAGTCATAGTGAGAATCTTGGAAGGTGAAGCATGAATTGCATTGGAGACCAAGATGCTGGGAGATGGCCAGAGCAGTAGGACACTTGCCAGGCATAGCTGCAGACAGGGCGTGGAACCAGCCCAAGGGAGGTGTTTTGCAATCAACACAGCTGAAAGGAGTTTGAGACCTGAAGAGTTACTACCTAGTAAACCCTTAGTATAAGACAAAGTTACAGGATATGGAGTTTGTCCTGCTGGGTTTCCGTCTTGCCTTGACCCAGTATTTCCTCACAACAGTCCCTCCCTTTTAGGATAGAAATGCATTTTCTGTGCCACTGTGTGTTAGAAGTATGTAATTTGCCTTTTGACTTTAAAGATGTTATAGTTAAGAGATTGGCTTGAGTCTCAGAATAGATTTTGGACTTTTAAACAGTGTTGAGACTGTGAAGGACTATGGAGACTTTTGAGGTTGGACTGAATGCATTTTGCATTATGATAATCACTACAAGCTTAAGGGGCAAGGAAGTAGGATGTGGCAGTTTGAATGAGAATGGCCCTCACAGGCTCATATATTTGAATACTTGGTTCCTAGGTGGTAGAAGTGCTTTAGGAAGGATTAGGATGTGTGCCTCTAGTAGTTTTGAGGTTTTCTGAACACATCTAGGCCCAGTCTTTCTGCCTTCTGCCTGTGCATCAGGATGTAAACTCTCAACTATTGCTCCAGCGCTATGCCTGCCTGTCTAGATATGTTTTCTGTCATGATGTTCATGGGCTTTCTGAAACTGTAAAGCAAGCCCTCAATTAAAGGCTTTCATTTTTAAGTTGCCTTGGTCATGGTGTCTCTTCACAGCAATACAACAGTAACTAAGATAGGAATGTTTTATCCTATCTTCTTTTGGTATATACCAACAGAACACATGTAATATTTTCTATAATTCTCAAAAATACAATTCTTAGAAATATCAGACTGTTATAAACACTCACCTTTCTATATCAAGAAAGACACTGTGATGCAGAGAACACTACCAGACCAGTAGTTCTATTCTACTACTTCTTAAGAGCCATCATTCTAGCATTCCTTTCACTTCTTTTGACAGTCTTCACTGTTCAAGTTTTAACTATTTCAGCTAAGTCCTAAGTATTATTTTGGATGCTACTGTGAATTTAATTTTTGTTATTTCCCTTTCAGATTGTCACTGTTACTGTATAGAGATGTTAAAGGTTCTATAACATTCCCAAATAGCATCACTGACAGGAGACCAACTGCTCAAATACATAAGCCTATGGGGGACGTTTTTCATTTCAACCATCACATTTCAAGCTAGAGAGATAGCTCAGCAGTTACAAGCAGTGGCTGCTCTTCCAGAGGACCTAGGTTCAATTCTCAGCACCTAACATGGTGGCTAACAACTATGTGTAATTCCGGTCCCAGCAGATCCCATGCCCTTTTCTAGCCTCATAGGCACCAAGCATGCATATAGTGAATAGACATACATACAAGCAAAATGTCCATATTCATAAAATAAGTAAATAAAAATCAAAAACACAACCGCCATATAAAAACAATACATGATCACATTAAACTGAAAAATGCATTTAATGAAATTTTAAAAGTCCCTACAATATCTCAGTTTTAACACTGTTTCAAAGTCCAAAATGTTTTTTGAAACTTAAGGCAAATTCTTAACTGTAAACCCCTGTAAAATCAAAATGCATGTGGCAAAATTCCAATATGCAATGGCATATAATATATTTTTCTGTTTTTAAAGGAAGGAAACAATGAATCAAAGCAAGACCAAAACCCACCAGGGCAAACAACAAATTATGTAGCTCTATGCCCAATGTCTGGAACTTTAAAGGGCTTAGATGAATCTGCCCCTCCAGCTTTGCTGTATGTGAGACACAGCCCTCTCGGGCTCATTACACTCCCCGTAGGAAGCAGGAGATGATGTCTCATGGTTCTGGCATCTCCAACATCTGCAGGCTCCTCCTCAAGCCAGACTTCGCTCTTTTTTTCATCTGAGTGCTTCATACATGAACACCGCACCTTTATCACTCCCACACCTTCCTCCCACAACTCCAACTTCTCTCATGTTCCCTTCCCTCCCAAGTTGATTTCTTACTTAATTATAATTGCTATTTACACAACACAGACACACACACTCACATGTATGTATGACTTACTGCACGCAATTATCTTTGCTTATATATTCATGTGTCCACCCACGGCTGACCACTTAAGGCTGGACAACCTATTTGGAGCTTGTCCCTGAAGGAAACTCACTTATCCTTTTCTCAGAGGCAATAACCACCTGTCATTCTTCAAGGGATGAAATCATGTGAAATTTCTTGTTTGCACTGCATGTCAACTGGTGATGGTGTTACTCTGATCTTTTCAGGAAGCCATCTTGTTGAGACTCATGGGTGCATTTTCTATGTCATGTTTAGAAGACACTTTTGAACAGTAGACAACCTGGACTTCTGGTCCTTATAATCTTTCTATCCATTCTTCTAAGATTTTCATTGAGCCTTAGGTGTAGGAGTTGCATTTATTATCAATATTGTGACTGGTTGTAGATCTCTGTAACAGTCTCTATGTGGTGCAAAAAGAAGCTTCTTTGATGAGGGGTGAGAGCTTTTATTCTGCATGTATAAGTATTTAGAAATTATATTATACTCAGATCCTAGTAGTAGGCTCTCCTCTAAGAGCTATGACCTCTCTAGTAGCTGTCTAGTTTTATAGCATCCTTATAAAATTCCTTCCTACTGAGCAGGCTTGAAGCCCTATTAGACAGTTGTTGGTTATCCCCAGGATAATACTGACTCTACTGCACTACTGTGGATATCTTGCTTGACCAGTCATATTTGTGGTTCACAGGCTTTCTAGCTGGGTAGGACTACCAATGGCTCCTCTCCCTTGAAAACTTGCACAGCACCTTTTCAAACTGTGAGAGTTTTAAGGAAGAAGAAGAAGAAGGCTTCCAGGCCAGTTCCAGCCTGATTCTTCTAAGTCCTACATCTGAAGTGTGCCAGGCTTTGCTTTCATAGCTCCACCTAATGAGCTTTTAGAGACTCTGATTAGTGACTCCAGTATGGCCACATTTTGTCTGGCCTCAGCATCTCTGAAACCTAGAAAGAAGAATCCCACAAACCCTCATTCTGTTTTTCACACTTCCAAAGTCAGTACACTGTCAACTTTGGCTGCCAGCTTGAAATGCATTTTCACCCTCTTCGACCACATTAGCAGCAGCTTCCTTACTTTGAACCAACTGCTTTTATATGATTTCCTTTTTCACAAGCTGGAAGCTTAGCTGGGTGAGATCTTGCCAAGAGGGCACCCTTTCCATTGTTCCAGCGGAGAGCAAGAAACCTCTCTTTAATGGTGCCAATCTCAACAATTACAGCCTCAAAGCAAGTGTTTGATTGTAACATTAAGCTTCCTAGTGCTCTTTATTTTCAAACTGTACATTTTGTATTTCTTAATATCCCACTCATTCGTTTTCATTGTATTTCACTGCTTAAGAACTATAAGTAATAACCATGCTACAGACCTGATATTATGCCATCTTGAAATTAACTTGCCCAAAGAATTTGGTCCATTACTGTTCAATTTAGCTTCGGGGAAGGTCTTAGCACACATCCGCAGAAGGCAGACAGATTATTTACCAAAATTTCACATGCAAGTCCTCTAGTTCAGTTTCTATATAGTACTTGCTTCTCTCTGAAACATCATGAACCAGGCCTCTAACTTCTGAATTCCTCTCTGTATTTACTGTCTTCCAGGCACCTAACAGAATGGCAACAATAAACTCTTAAGTTCTGCTTATAATACTTAACTGCAGGTTTTAGTCCACACAGTTCCAAACCCATCCACATGCCTTCAACAAGCTATTCACAGGAATAAGCTATTCCTGAGAACAACTTTCATATTGGTTGCTTTATGTTATTGTAATGAAAAACTGTAACCGAAAGCAAATTGTAGGGAAAGTCTCTAATGGTGAGGAAAGCATGGCATCAGGCAACCAGAGCAGGTCACTGAGGGTCTCTTTACAAACACCTGAAGTAAGCTGAGTGTAATAGGTAATCAGGATCAAGTTGACTGTCTGAAACCAATTAAAAAACCCAAGCAGCTGGGCATGCCTATAATGAGGGCTTTTTTTTTTTTGCTTGTTTGTTTTTTATTTTTTATTTTTAGTTGGATTATTTGAAGTCTACTAAACCTAACCTAAATTTGGGCTACACCTTCTGGTGGCAGCCCTTATATAAAAAGACACCAAAGAAGGAAGTTTTTGCCTTTTGCTAGTTGCTCTCACCGTACCTGGCAAGTTCATCTATGTTATTACAATGTATTACATTACTTCACTGGTGTTAGAATCTACTTTTTCAGGATGCTAAAGACCAGCAGCATTCTATGAGTCCTCCAGGACTCTAGCACCAGATCTGGACCTGGACTGTTAAGACATTCAGGACCTTTCTGGTGGGAGACAGTCATTGTTAGACTACCTGAACCATTTCCATAACCTGCAAGCCACTCTAATAAATCTACTTTTTATGTGTTTATCCCGTCCCTGAATTTTTCCTTCAGCTGTTAGTTTTTATTTCAGGTATTTTGATAGTCTGCTTGTGTGTGTGTGTGAGAGAGAGAGA
This sequence comes from Chionomys nivalis, assembly GCF_950005125.1. Classification (NCBI taxonomy): domain Eukaryota; kingdom Metazoa; phylum Chordata; class Mammalia; order Rodentia; family Cricetidae; genus Chionomys; species Chionomys nivalis. The sequence continues at coordinate 48,831,161 of NC_080100.1, forward strand.
GAAAGAGAGAGAGAGAGAGAGAGAGAGAGAGAGAGAGAGAGAGAGAGAGAGAGAGAGAGAAGAGAGGAGAGAGAGAGAACCTGGTGTGCAAACACCTGAGCCTATGGGGTCATAGTTCGTTCTAATTAACACATGCTTATTATATCAATTTATTCATTGTTTCTAGGATACCAATCTGTTGGCATATTATTTTTTCGTAGTATTCTACTACAAGACTTTTTGTAAACTAGTAGTAATGTTCTCCTTTACACTCTGTTCTTATTCTCCTTTTATCTTTTAATATACCTGGCTAAAGGTCTATCAATTTTGACTCTTTCCTAAGAGAAAACTCCAGTTTCAATGATTGTTGTGGTTCCCGACTCATCATCATTTTGTTGTTGTTGTCGTCCTGAATTCTGCAGGCGTTGTGTTCAGTCTGTTTCCCCATGTTGTAAAATTATATGTTCCTTTATAATCTTTTGTTTTGAATAATTTATAGGTATACACTAATTTTGGTATGCTGTGGTTTCACTTATCTGGTCTTTAAGTAGTTTCTCATTTTCCTTGGCATTTATTCTTCTGTTTGAGTGTTATGTTGTTTAATTTTCTTTTTCTGTTATGAATTTCAATGCATATCCAGCCGTGGTTAGATGGGTAGGATATTTTGTATGACGTCTTTTTAATTTATCAGGACATAGAATTATCACACATGAGCTGTTCAGAAGGTTCTGGATGCACCTGAAAAGCACACATACTATTTATTAGCTCTAACTGGTCTTTTTTACTATGCCTACTTGGTCTAGCCACTACTGAAAGTGGGATATTTTGAATCATTAGTATAGAAATCTGTTTTTCCCCCTTCAATTATTAGTTTTGTAGCATTTATTTTGAAGTTCTACTAATAGGCATGCAATTATTATATCTTCTTGTTGTATAGTAAACCTTTTAATAACATACACCATCCTCTTTTGTTTCCTGTGACCTGTTCTGTCATAAAGTTTATTTTATTTTATATAAATTTAGCTACTTACATTAGTTATTATTTCCACTCCTCTTCCCAGTATTTCATGGTTTGCGTTTGAATCTAAAGTAAGTGCACTGCAAACAACAAGTAGTTGAAACATAGGGTTTTTTTCATTCTGTCAATCTTTATCTTTTCACTGGAGAGTTTTATTTAAAATAAAAACTGATAAGAAAGCATTCCATTTGTTTTTTATGTGCTTTCTTGCCCCTTTTTGATTCCATGTTTCAAGCATTACTGTGTTCTTCTGTTTAGTTGATTTGGGGCAATATTTTCAGTTTATTTTTTAATTTCCTTTTATGTATCCCCCTCTTTTTTCTTTAAGGTGCTAAGGATCAATCACAGAACTGCTAGACAAGCATTTCACTGAGCTCAGCCCTCTATTCATACATTTCTTACAGCTATTTTCTTTGCGGTTATGAAACTGCAGGGAACACCCTGAAGTTACAATAATCCAATCAGGATGCACATCAGCTTGATTACCTCTCCCAGAAAACAGTGTGACATCATAAACCGCGGCGTTGTGATGACTGTCGTGGTTGTCATCTGACTGGATCAACTAAAACTACTGTGAAGGATTTTCTTGATCAGGTTGTTGAAGGAAGACTGCCCCTAAATATGGGCAGTACTCTCTGGTGGCAGCTCAGATAAAAGGACATGGAAGAAGGAAGCTGCTTTTGGCCTGCTTGCCCTCACCCTCTGGCAAATTCATCTATCCTGTTGCCGCTCCAGCATTACTTCACCGATTATTAAAAGAAACTTCTTCAGGATTCCAACGTAGCCTGAAGAGCAGCAGCTCTGCAGGACCCTCCAGGGCTCCAGCGCCAGACTGGGGCTGCTGAGGCCCAGCCTTGCACACTATAACAACTATCAGATTCTAGTCCTCAAGTGTGAGGCGATCGTTCTTGACATCTACAGACTGCATTCAGTAAGTCAATCTAATAGATCTCCTTTTCACAGATGTATTCATTCTATAGCTATTTTATATATGTATTCATCCTGCTCTTTTAGGGAAGCCTAATAGTCTCACAAAACTACTAGATCTTAAAACAAATAATATTGTTTGAATATGCAATAGTCTCTCTTATGAAGAAAATAGGAGCAATTGCAAACTGTTGTTATAATGTGGCTACCTTTTATAATTGCCATATATTTATCTTTACTGAGATCTTTATTTCTTCATATGACTGTCTAATCTGTTTCCATTTTACAACCCCATATGCATTTAAGTATGTGTCAAATGATAAGAAGTCAAGATTTTCTTTTTCTGAGAATATATTATTTTTTTCTCTCACTTTTGAGGGAAATGTTTCCAAGTACAGAAACCATAAGCTGATAGGCATTTCTTTTAGTGATCTTTATAGATAGGTCTGCTGGATTCTGGCCTCCAAAGTGTGATGAGAAATCTGTTTACAATATCGAGAACTCTTTGTATATGATGAGTTGTTTCTCTCTTGGGAAGTTTGATTATGGCATGTCTTGGCATATACACATCTTTGCATTCACCCAAAAGTTCTCTGAAAGTTCTTAAATGTTTATTACATTTGTCTTACATCAACTTTAGAGTTTTCAGATGTTTTATTTATTTTTTGTTTATTTATCCCTCCACAAAACTCACAATGTTATGTTGGTCTGCACGTTAGTGACCCCGAGTCCTGTATACTCTGCTCTGTTCATTTCTTTCAACCTTTTTCTCACATACATTTCTACTGCCATATACTCAACTTCATGTTTGCAGGTGACTTTTTCATTCATTGAATGTTTAAGCTATAAAATCTCTCTATGGTTCTTTTTAGATTCTCTATTGATAATTCTATTCTCTTAATATTTTTTGTTCCCTTAAAGCATCTTTAAGGCAGTTGTTTTTATGTTTGCTCTGCCAGGTTAACCTCCAGACTTTTTTCAGGGACACTTTCTGTTTTGTTTTTCCTTTAAAAGCATCACACTTTCCTGTTTCTTTATATGAATTACAATTACTTTGCTGTTGCAAACTAGAATATTGAATGTAGCAATGTGGCACATCTGTCAACTGGATGTTCACCTTCAAACCTTTAACACTGTGTTACGGTGTTTATGTTACTGTCATAGGTCACCTCTGTGCCTGGAATAAAGCTGAGGAATAAAGATAAAGTCGTCTTAGGGCTTTCCTAAGCCTGTGTTGTTTCTTGTCTAGGCAAGTCTCCCCCCCCCCCCTTTTTTTAAAACTTTTTATTGATCCTTTGTGGATTTTACATCATGCATCCCAATACCAGCAAGTCACTCTCTGTTTTATACTCAACAAGTTAAAAACTCTCCATTTTTAGCATTTGGTCACCAAAAGGGGAAAGAAAAGAAAAAAGTGAGGGAATGGAATTAAAAATCACTTCAAAGGGCTAGAAAGGTAGCTCAGCAGTTAACAGTACTAGCTGCCCTTCCAGATGACCCAGGTTTAATTCTCAGCAATCACATGGTAGCTCACAACTGCTATAACTCCAGTTTCAGGGAACTGACACCCTCACATGGGCATACAAGCAGGCAAAACACCAATGAACATAAAACTAATTTAAAAAAAAATCGCTTCAAAAGAAAGAGGAAAGATTTGCCATAAGTGGGGCTATGGATGTAAAAACCACTGCCCACTTCTTTATTTGAAGTTATAATAGAAAACAGCAATAACAAAATCACAGAACATATTCCCCATATCATAAGACAGGGTTCTTTGTGCTCAGCCTGGCTTCTACAAACTAGGCAGTGCACAGTTGACAGTTGTGGAGCTGAGAATGAGTAGCTACTACTGTTTCAGGGGCTGAAACTAGCCAAAATTAACAACAATCTGCCATTTATGCCTACCCTAAATCCTACTAGAAGCTATAAGCCTTTCAAGGACTCCAGACATTCAAAATAGTTACTTTAGACAGATTTTGTAGTGTGATGTTTTTATAGGTGGAAAAAGGGATTTCTGCTCTTGGTATTAGCAAATTCTCTCCCATAAATAATGGATTGAAGGGAAAATGTACATTAAAAAGGAATGTTTTTAAATAAAGAGTAACTCTTTAGGTTTTAAGATGAGGTAGTTTTTTTCTGTTTTCCTCTTGTAATTAAAACACAACAGATATATACTTCCCTGCTCCCATATCCACCCTTCCTTTATCCCAACCATCCCATTTCCCCAAGTTCCCCCCATCCTCCCCTTCTCACTTTTCTCTCCCCAACTCCCCTTACCCCCATTCCACTCCACCCCCAAGATCCCAAATTTTTGCCCGGCAATCTTGTCTACTTCCCATATCCAGGAGGATAACTATACGTTTTTCTTTGGGTTCACCTTCTTATTTAGCTTCTTTAGGATCACAAATTATAGACTCAATGTTCTTTATTTATGGCTAGAAACAAATTATGAGTGAGTACATCCCATGTTCATCTTTTTGTGTCTGGGTTACCTCACTCAGGATAGTGTTTTCTATTTCCATCCATTTGCATGCAAAATTCAAGATGTCATTGTTTTTTTACCGCTGAGGAGTACTCTAATATGTATATATTCCACACTTTCTTCATCCATTCTTCCATTGAAGGACATCTAGGTTGTTTTCAGGTTCTGGCTATTACAAATAATGCTGCTATGAACATAGTTGAACAAATGCTTTTGTAATATGATAGGGCATCTCTTGGGTATATTCCCAAGAGTGGTATTGCTGGGTCCTGGAGTAGGTTGATCCCAAATTTCCTGAGAAATCGCCACACTGATTTCCAAAGTGGTTGCACAAGTTTGCATTCCCACCAGCAATGGATGGATATGGGAGCAGGGAAGTATATATCTTAATTAAGGGAGCCATCTTAGGGTTGGCAAGAGACTTGAACCTAGAGGGGCTCCTAGGTGCCCAGGGCGATTTCCCCAGTTAGTTCCTTGGGCGGCTGAGGATAGGGAACCCGAAATGGCCCTATCCTATAGCCATACTGATGAATATCTTACATATCACCATATAACCTTCATCTGGCGATGGATGGAGAGAGAGACAGAGACCCACACTGGAGCACTGGACTGAGCTCCCAAGGTCCAGATGAGGAGCAGAAGTGTAGTAGTAACGGCGGGGTTACCCGAAATAATTACACGGAAACTGTATTCTTTTAAACACTGCTTGGCCCATTAGTTCCAGCCTCTTATTGGCTAGCTCTTACATATTGATCTAACCCATTTCTGATATTCTGTGTAGCACCATTAGGTGTGCTTACCAGGAAAGATTTAGCATGTCTGACCTGGCGGCTGGCTGTATCGCGTCTGTTATATTTATTATTTGTTATTATTGTATATAGTTGTATTTGGTTTAGTTCTGTCTTATTTAGACAAAAGGGGGAGATGTAGGGATAAGGCCCGCCCATTAGGGGGCGTGTTTGCCTCGGGCTAATGTTTACATATAAATCTGCTGGGCATGCTCCCAGCCGGCACTTCTTCTGCTTTCCTGTTTCTCTGCCGGAACCTGTGGTTCTGTAAGTCTATTTCCCCATTAAAGCTGTATATATTTTTACAATCTGTCTGCATTCATTTACGCCGTTACACAGAAGGAGGGAGAACACGAGCAAGGAAGTCAGGACCACAAGGGGTGCACCCACCCACTGAGACGGTGGGGCTGATCTAATGGGAGCTCACCAAGGCCATCTGGACTAGGATTGAAAAAGCATGGGATAAAACCTGACTCTCTGAACATGGCGGACAATGAGGGCTGATGAGAAGCCAAGGACAGTGGCACTGGGTTTTGATCCTACTTCATGTTCTGGCTTTGTGGGAGCCTAGCCAGTTTGGATCCTCACCTTCCTAGACCTGGATGGAGGGGGGAGGACCTTGGACTTTCCACAGGGCAGGGAACCCTGACTGCTCTTGGGACTGGAGAGGGAGGAGGAAAGGAGTGGGGGGAGGGGGAGAGGAGTGGGAGGGAAATGAGAGGCTGGGAGGAGGTGGAAATTTTTTTTCTATATAAAAAAAAAATTAAAAAAAGTGAAAAAAAAACACCACAGAGTCTGTAAACTATATTTGCAGGATGGATTTAAAACACAAAATAAGACTTGTCAGATTTAGCCGTATGGAACAGATTTTCAACTTATGAAGTCAGGAAAAAAACAAATTAATTAGAAAGAGATGGCTATTATAGACAGTTTAGGACACTGTCTTTTGGATAACAACCTACTTACTAATGAATGGTCACATGTGGGAGTAACACCTATTTTTAAAGGTACTCTATAAAGAATATTGCTAAATGTGTAATTATTCCTTTTATTCGTCAACATATCAGAGGAACTATAAACAACCCAAAAGCTAAAGGACTAAGAACTGAAGCGTAAAGTGAGTATTTCTGACACTGGCCTTACTTCGGTCAAGTATGTGTCTAAAAACTAACAAAATGGTTTTTAATAAAAATAATATTAGCCCGGGGGTATAATTCCTTTATTCTAGTATCTATTCTAACTCAGTGCTACTATTCATCCATCAATATCAAGTGAACCAAGAACATTTGTCAAGCAATAAAGGTAGTATAAAGTGGTATTTAGACCATCACTAAGAGACCTGAAGGAAAAGAATCAATGTGTATTCTGACTTTTTTAAAACAAACACTTTTTCTCAGTTAGTGTTCAATACATACATACATAAAGTTAGCAAACTCTCTCCACTACTGTCAATATGTGTAAGCAATGCCACCCACCATTACTTTTCCTTATCAAATAGAGAAAAAAGCAGAACCCCGTCTGTTTTAGTGACTGTCAGAAATACATTAAACTATTGTACAAAATGGCATAGTAGTTGTACCATATAACTTAATGATGGAGGTGGGTCATTTTCTATCTGTTGTTTCATTGGTTAAGTAATAAAGAAACTGCCTTGGCCCCTTTAATAGGACAGAAAATTAGGTAGGCAGAGTAGGAAGCAGTTTGGAGAGAAAAACTGCGCCCATGTTCCCAAATATGGTTTATAAATGTTCTTTTACATTTAAAGGGGGATATGATATAGATATAAATAATTTGCATTGGTATGGATTATAAGGTCAATTTTGTTATATGTATATGTATTTCTGATCTTGATTAAGGTATTGTGATTGTGTAGTTCATTTAAAAATGTAATGTATAATTAGGAAATATAGGTTGTTAATGGACAATCATCAATAATAGTAAAGCTTGTAGTCGTGCTAGTTAGATTTTCTAGATGAGCATAGATATATTTCAGTTAGCTAGGCATTCTTCATATCTTTCAAAGGCTACAGAATATGGCATTTAAATGTTTTAATAACTTAGGACTGTTATAGTGAGATACGTCTGCTCCTGGCAGTACCAATCTACTTCAAGAAGAAGATGGGCATCAAAGAGGCTCCTTATGGAGTTTGATAGCCATTTGGGCAAGAAACTACTCTTGCCTGGACTGTTGCATAAACTGGACACAGAGAACCCGCAGAAAGAGGACTGCTGAACTTGCCTAAAGGTGAGATGGCTTTTCGGGGTTCCTGACTCCTAAAAGAGTCTGCGAGACATTCTGCAGGACACAGCAAAAAGTGACTAAACTGTCTTTGGAATTTCCTGCTTGATGAAAATGTCTGCTGGATACTATGGGCCTGAAGGCTGAAGATGGATGCCCCAACAGTACAAAAGAACTTTGGGTGATTGTCCAGGCAGTGAGATGTCTCTGTCATTTCTAGAGTTTTGGATCTCTTGTTTACTTAGGTAATATTATATCCTTCTGGAGTCTTTGATGGAGTTAAAGAATGGATAGATAGTTATAGTTTTCCTTAGTTATGATAAGAGATAAAATAGATATAAATATTGTAACTGTAATTCTTGCTTGATAACTATTTTGTTAAATGTAATCTTACTATGTTAAAGTGAAAGCCATTTTTTGTTTAAACAGAAAAAGGGGAAATGATGGAGGTGGGTCATTTTCTATCTGTTGTTTCATTGGTTAAGTAATAAAGAAACTGCCTTGGCCCCTTTAATAGGACAGAAAATTAGGTAGGCGGAGTAGACAGACAGAATGCTGGGAAAAAGAAGCCGAGTGAGGGAGTCGCCATGATTCTCCCACTCCAGACAGACGCAGGTTAAGATCTTTCCTGGTAAGCCAGCTCGTGGTACTACACAGAATATCAGAAATGGGTTAGATCAATATGTAAGAGCTAGCCAATAAGAGACTGGAACTAATGGGCCAGGCAGTGATTAAAAGAATATAGTTTCCGTGTAATTATTCCGGGGCATAAGCTAGCCATGCGGGCGGCCGAGTGCCAGGAACTTAGCCCTGCCGCTCTTATTACAACAACTTAATGTCTTCTATAGTAACATTGAGACAGTTACTTAAATATAGATTAGTTGTTTTTTTTTTTGCTTCTGTTTTTTATCTAAAGGAATTTTATAAGTGAATTGTAAACTGACAAAAGTAGAAAAATAAGCTAAAAATCCTACAATATTAGTCCATTGTTAGTGGGTGATGTGTGGCTAAACATTTTTAAAACTTAAATCTAATAAGCTATACAATATAAGACACATTTTCAGGACATTACACTATGAAGGACTAAAGTAGACCCCAGGGAGGCAAACAGAAAGGGAAAAGAGCTCTAGGTAGACCAATGTACTTCTCACTTAAACATTTTTGATGGCTCACTTCCTTCAAGGCAAAGCAAGGAATTTTTCCTGTCAAAGGGAAACTGCAGAACTTTCAAACCTCTCACCAAGGCTTCTAGGTTTGGGACAAATTGGTTTTCTTTCTTTGTATGGTTTACGCAGTCCTCCGCAATAGCCTAGACCAGTCAATTCTGGGGAGAAAGAATCCATACTACCTTCAAACATATACAAGCTTGGCTCTACCAGACAGACTTGAATTCCATCGTTGGATCCTCTTTCTACTTGGAGAGTCTGCCCTTTTTGTGCACTTCTGCTTTTAATATAAAACTTGGCTGAATCCTGAGACCTTGCTTTTCTTGCCTTTTTATTTTTTAAATTGGCAGAGAAAAAGATTCCATTCTTACATCCCTAGATGGTCTCAGCATGATGGCCTCACTAATATAACCATTGGTCCCATTCTTAACTTTAAACACAAATAATTATATGATTAACTAAGACTGGACTAAGGGTGATCAGTTTATATTAAGCTGGTATGTAAAAGAATCAGCCTTCCTTCCTCCCTCCCTACCTCCTTCCTTCCTTATTGGGCAGTAACAGAGTTTAGGGCAGCAGAAGTTGAAGTTATAGCTGAACTGATGCCAAAATTCAGCAAAGGACATGACAAACCAGGGAAACAGACTAAAAGAATGATGGAGAAAATAGAAGTTACAAATAAATAAGAGTTAATGACAGAAAGAGAAAAGAATGAAATTAACTCACATAAATTGTAGCAAAGACCAGAGAGCAAGAGTTCTGCTAACAATAAGAGCACTTAAAAGTTACATGCACAGTTGAAACTTTCTTTGATAAGCACAGTGTTCTACACTGTTGGGGGGCTAGAATACTCTTATCACTTATTATGGAACATGGACTGGCCTCTACTTCCATAACCTAGAGAGTATAATTCAAATGATTGCATCTTTCATATCAATATTTGTACTTTTTCAAATTTTAAAAATTCTTTTGATCCAAATAGAAAACTTGTCAAACTCTTTTCAAGTAATTGCACACTTTTTGTTTCGTTTAGTTCTGACTGAGACTTTGCTGGTCCATACCCTTGCTAACACTGGACACTATTTAACTTTTGTTTTTCTTGTTTTGGGGTACTGGAGATTGTATTCAAGGCTACACACATACTTGACATTCTTTCTGAGCTTTTCACACTGATTGAGAAGAATTTCTCTGATGAGACATAAAATCTTGTCAAGTTAATGTATCTTTAGTTGTATGTATGATAAATATATCCATTTACCGAGTATCTTCCTTTCCACTGCTCAATATAAAATCCTCCCAATTCATTTTTTGACATTTTTATTTGCTGAAATTAAAATACTATAAATGTTTAATCATTATCACAAGAAGTTTAACTGCAGAAGACACCAGGGATGATACACAATTTTGAAAAATAACCCAAATAGTTTATACATTTCTTTCATAAATTAGTTATCAGAAAATACCCACAGAGGCCTTTTAATAGGCACACCCTTACCAGGGAAAAAAATATTTCTTTCTCTGTGAGTTTGAGACCAGCCTGGTCTATAAGGCGAGTTCCAGGACAGCCAGAACTGTTACACAGGGAAACCCTGTCTTGAAAAAAAAAAGATACAACAAAAATTTGGAATTGAGTACTTTCCTGTTTCACAACAGTTATTATTTAACACCACACTACGTTACTCAAATAAAAGTCATCTCTTTGAGACTTTGCTCACAAAGAGCAAGTTATTCTGGGATGAATATACTGAAGGAAAAACACAAGTAGACACTCAGTATAGAACTCTACTGTATTGCTGTTAGTAATCATCCTAACTCCAAGCATTAAGAGTAAAGGGCAACTTGGGGAGACTTCAAATAATACTTCTATCCACAAAATTTATTTTCTAACACTTTATATTACTTAAGTTGTAAATTATATGTGCCAATCTCTGACAAATCCTACAAATTAATATAATTATATCTGAGCCTGTAAGGACCTTGTAGTCTGAAAGAAATGCCATAGACATGAAGAACGTATTAAAATATGAGAATACCCTGATACAAAAAGTCCATGATTTAACTCAACAAAATATTTCATGTAAATACATACTTGTAGTAAAAGTCCATGCTCTAAGGTTGAAAAGCCTGGATCCTTTACTAACTAGTGTCTAACTACTACTGGTCAATCTACTTCATCTATGCCTCAGTTACCTAGAAAAACAATGCTACTATCCCATAAAAGGATGGGTAAAATCAAGTAAGTATACAATGTAGTTATCGCTACAGCTGGCAAACATTCATCAAGATTATTTGCTGTTACCATTACCACTCTATTACTGAAGAAGTTTTATAAGACAGAACACTGGCTTCTCATATATGTGCTTGTAAGAGAGATAGAGAGTGAAGGCATGTGTTGTATACATGTATGAAATATATTACTAGAGAGAGCTTTTAACATAATGAGCATCCTGGGAAGGAACAGAAACCCTCAATCCTTCCAGATATCAATTATTAATAAAGCATGTCAGGAACGTTTAATAAAAACCAACCCACCACAAGAATCAACCCAACAAACCAAACAAACAAAATTTCTTTCCAGTGACATCAGAACAGACAAAGATATGTTTACTACTCCAATTGGCCTGTCCAGCAATCCAAAGGGTGGGTAATAGTCAGAGACAGTCACTGAATTGAACTGAAAGAGCTGGAATTATCAGAGTCCACATCTGTTATGCCCTACGTTCTTTCATTTGTACCACATAGGTTACTTTGCTCACCTGCTTGTTTTTATTTGGAGGTGAAGAAAGAGGTAACACATATAGCATGCTATTGTACTCCATTCTAGAGAAAACTCACAAAGCTTACATATCTAGTACATAGTAGCAACATGACTCAAATGTATGAGTCTAATTGTAGTACTAAAACACTAACCAACAAAACATACTGCCTTTTATGGCAAGCTCATAGTAAGAAGGAAAGTTCATAGTTAGCTTACATGCATATGCTAGGAGAATCAGATGATACACTAATTTTTAAGAACTGAATTTGTTCCAGCAGTCAGCTTGTTAATGTAACTTAAAAAAAAGAGAATACAAAACAAATCCTACAACAGAATGAACTAAAACATAGTAGTGTTGTACATAAATCATCTTACCACAAGCTTGTCAGTTCCTTGTAAAATAATACTCTTTACTTTTCAGGATGGTAGAGAGAAAATAAACCATACAAAGCAATAAATATACTAATTAGTACTATTCAGTTTACTTTAGTAAGATTTCCAAGTTTAAACTTAATGATATTGAGCTCAGAAATATGTTATCTGTATCTGGTCTATTAGGGAAAGAATTTACAGATTACAGGTAGTAACATTTGAAATTTCTCCATCTAGTTAAACAAATCAAAGCAATTTAGTTTTAGAACTCACAGTCAATTCACATATCTAACATGCTGCTGAACTGGCATAGATCACATACTTTGTTTCTGCACATTAAGCATGAACAATAACAATAATTATTTGTTTTAGAAATAAGCAAAGGAAATATTTGCACAGCTATATTCTTTACTTTTACCCACGAACTTAAGATTATCTTAAGTTTCATCTTTGTGAGAGCCAAAGAAACCAATAATATAAAATATACACTCTGCGCTTCTCTTCCCTCAAAGGAGAAAATAAAGATGGAAAACTTGCACAGTAATTCAGGTTGGACTATAATGAGGAAAGAGCAAAATAAAACTTGTATCTGAAAAAAAGCATAACCTTAAGTCTAAATCAACTAATCAAATCTTTAAAGGTCATGTCTGCTAAAAAATACAGAAACTGGTTCTACTTAATGACATCTTTAACCACTAGTTAGAGGGCTGCCCTGAATGAAACAAGAATCTAGTTCCCTTTCCATATGTGCACATTTAGCTATCCTCACTGAATGCTCAACTCTTCTTCCAGACACAACATACTACAATTTACCGAATCCAGTGACTCCAAAGCCCTTGCTTTTTCAACCATATAAAGACATTTGCCACTTTGGATGCCTGTGTGTATGAGCTTATCTATTCCTTACTACAGCTTTAATTACAAGAACCTCAACTTGACAGCTGAAAAAAGCTTCAGAGGTTAGTCACAAATGCCCAGTAACATATAGCAGAGGCTGTGGTGAGTCCAGGTTGGCTTGACTTTAAAGCAATGAAATTCTAAAATACTGGCTCACCTTATTTTTAAATAACAAAAATGATCATAGTTTTCCATTTATATGAAGTTATGATATCAAGATAACTAAGACGTAGAAAACATTTTACACCAACATAATACTAAAGTTAAGGGAGAAAAGAAATTTATCATAATTTTCTAGACTCAAACCAAGAAAGGAAAAGGAGAGCTAACAAATTATTGGTATCAAAATTTTCTCACAGCATACTAGATGAAACTGGTTTTTCTTGTTTTTTTTTGTTTTGTTTTGTTTTGTTTTTTTGCAGCTGTTAAAGTAAAACAGGTGCTTCAACTGTAAATGTGTGAAGTCCATGTGACAAGCATGTGAACAGGCACAAATTCTCTTAGGTCACTTAAGGGTAGTATAATGACTACAGAACTTTACCTATGCTTTGCCAAACCACTGAACTAGTAGTAAGGCAGACTACTGGTATGTTTCTTTAGTCTACTTATCAGTTACAGCAGAAGTCAAAGATTGGTGTAAGAGGTACTTCTGTCTTTGTGTTGCTTTCATTGGTTAATAAAGACCCTGCTTTGGGCCTGTTGATAGGGTAGAACTTAGGTAGACAGGGAAGACAGAACTGAATGCTGGGAGAAAGAAGGGCAGAGTCGGACACATGTCATGGATCTGCCAGAGACAGATGCTGGGAATTTTACCCAGTAAAAAACTGCCACGTGGCAATACAAAGATTAATAGAAATGGGTTAAATAAAGATGTAAGAAATTAAGAAACTAGAGCTAATGGGCCAGGCAGTGATTTAATTAATACAATTTCTGTGTGAATATTTTGGAGCTAAGCTAGCTGGGCAGCCGGGATGAACAAGCAGTCCTCTCCTTGCAACAAAAGATTAGTTTAAATTATAACACCATGGCCTAAATATTAACACCAGTTTCTGGATACTTTCTATAATGTAGATTCATAATTATAAAACTGAAATGATTTTTCAAATGGTTGTCCTATAAAAATGCTCAAATGATTATAATGACTATAAAAATTAACTCTGACACTTTTAAGCATTAAGGTCTTACAATTGAATGTTATTCTTAAAGTCATTTCAACAAGATAAATTAAAAATATTATTTATTTATAAGCCGGGCGGTGGTGGCGCACGCCTTTAATCCCAGGACTCGGGAGGCAGAGGCAGGCAGATCTCTGTGAGTTCGAGACCAGCCTGGTCTACAAGAGCTAGTTCCAGGACAAGCTCCAAAACCACAGAGAAACCCTGTCTCAAAAAGCCAAAAAAAAAAAAAAAAAAAATAATAATAATAAAATAAAATAAAAAAATAAAAATATTTATAAAATAGATCCTAAACAACAACAACAGATCAGGTGATAGAGTAGGAGGGCTTTCTGTCTATGTGTAACTTTCATTGGTCAAATAAAGAAACTGCCTTGGCCTTTTGATAGGACAGCAGCTTAGATAGGAGGAGTAGACTGAACAGAATGCTGGGAGAAAGAAAGCAGAGTCAGGAAGACGCCACGATTCTCCGACCCGAGACAGATGTAGGTTAGGATCTTTCCCGCTAAGCCACCACCTTGTGGTGCTACACAGATTATTAAAAATGGGTTAACCAAGATGTGAGAATTAGCCAATAAGAGGCTAGAACTAATGGGCCAGGCAGTGTTTAAATAAATACAATTTGTGTGTTGTTATTTCAGGGTATAAGCTAGATAGCCAGGCAGCTGGGAGCTGGGCTGCGGGAAGTGGCCTGCAGCTCCTTTTACTAGAATGATGCCCAACATGGATAACTACATCCACAGAAAGCCCGAGAAAGCTTGGGAAAGAATAGAGTAAAGCATGTTTTCTTGGTAGCAGCAATTTCCTGGGTCTGCTCTGCTTCCAAGAGTCAAGCAAGTGCTCTCATCAAAAAGAGGCTTCCTGACTCAGCCTTAGCTGCAAAACCCTGCAGCTCATTAAGAGGTCCTGCCACTAAACACTTAAATGGTGTTGATGAAAAGCTGACCTCATGCTTTTCGGTTTTCAGCCGTAGCAGGAAAAAAGCTGCACTGTTTTAAAATGCCAGCCATCCTGCCAGGGCAAACTCTGACTCTTTAAGGCAGGCAGTCTGTGTGGTTTGCAAGCATACTGCTGAAGCTAGCTTGCTGGCAGGGACCTTGAAACTCCATAGAGTTGTGGCAATAAACATGGCTACAGTCGGCACCTCTGCCATGAGGCTGAAAAGCTAAGGAAAGGGTTGGATCCAGCCTTCAAAGCCACAGCTTTAATCCTCTCCATAAAGATTCATGTGGTCAGAAAAAGAGATATATACAGTAAAAAGAGATTCAAAGATGAAGAAAACCTCTAAATGGTTTACAGTGTGTTAAAAATATATGCAGGCTAAAGGTTAAAATCCTTAAAAATAAAAAAGAAAGAGAATAGTATGGTGTGGTGGTACACACCTTTAATCTCAATGCCTGGGAGGCAGAGGCAGACAGATCTCTGTGAGTTCAAGGTGTGGTAGCACACACCTTTAATCCCAGCACTGGGGAGGCAGAGACAGGAGGGTCTCTGTGAGTTCAAGGACAGCCTGGTCTACAGAGTTATTCCAGGACAAAGATATACAGAGAACCTGTCTCAAAAAGTAAAAGTAAATATAAAATAAACAGAGGTTAAAGAAAAGTCACATAAAGATGGAAAATACACAGAGAGTCTTGATACTATATGCTATTATGCTCTCTTTTGAATTGTTTGAATGCTGAGGAAGGAGCAACAGCTGCTAAAAGATATTTACTTATAAATGCTGCTGAATTAATCCAAGATTGGTATTTTGAAAATACCTTGACTTCAAAATTGAAGTCAGAAGATATGTTACTTTGGAGAAGAGATTTTGCTTTTGTTTCCACAGGAAATGAGAAGCTGTGGATTCATTCTGAGTTAAGAAAAATCAGGTTTGATCAAGGAAGACCACCTGAGAAATCTCCAGTATGAACAGATGGCCTGGATGTCTAAGTTCTACATCCAGAACGAATTCAAGACTGCTGCCTAAGATGAACAAGACTCACAGGATACTCCAGTCAGGACTTGATCATAATTCTAAATTTTCTTTAGGTCCTTATAAGATTATCAGCACCCCCAAACAGCAGGAAATAGCCTGGAACACTACACCCATATTCTCCCCAAATGAACTATGAATATTTTTATTTGTTTTTTAAAAAAGAGGGGGAAGTGGTACAAGAGAATTATCTGTATTCTGTCAATCATGTATTTTAATAAAACGCTGATTGGCCAGGCAGGAAGTATAGGTGGGTCAACCAGACAGGAAGTAGAGGCAGGGCGATGAGAACAGGAGAATGTTGAAAAAGGAGGAAGCCCATTCCTCCCCAGACCACCGAAGAAGCAGGATGTGAGCTGCCCCTCTGAGAAAGGTACCGAACCATGTGGCTAATACAGATAAGAACAATGGGTTAATATAAACTATAAGAGCTAATAAGTAGCCTGAGCTAATGCTCCAATCAGTTATAACCTAATGTAGACTCTCTGTGTGATTTTCTTTGGGGGCTTGCTGGGTGTGAGGTACTGGGTGGGACAGAAACCCCAACAAGCCGGCCCACATGTTACAAGGTGAGCACGATGGTGCACACCTTTAATCCCAGCACTTGGGAGTCAGAGGCAGGCAATCTCTATAAGTTCGAGGTCAGCCTGGTTTACATAGAGTCCCAGGACAGACAAGGCTACATAGAGACCCCGTCTCAAACAACAACAACAAAATCAAAAGTATAGTTTATGGAGCAGGCTATATTTTTGTATCAATTAACAATAAAGAATCATTTATTGTGACAAATACCTTCATGCAATTGAAGTGTTAAGACAAAAAAAACTGTTCTAAAATGCCTATATTACTGTTTTAATCTTTACCACTCCATTTTTCAGGAACATACTTCATAATTCTTTACACTGAAAAACCAGTCTGTCTCCATCTTAGGCTTAAAGGCCATCTTATAATAAAGACATATAGGTTCATTCTGCTTGTCATTAAACCTGTTTCTTAAGTATTTGGTTATGCCCCACCTGTAACCTTGATGGAGGAAGGTCATTGGCTAATAAAGAAACTGCCTTGGCCCATCTGATTGGCCAGCCTTTAGGTGGGTGGAGAAAACAGAATAGAATGCTGGGAAGAAGGGAAGTGAGTGCAGACGCCATGTCACTCTGCTCCAGGGCAGATGCAATGAAGCTCCGACCCAGGATGGACATAGGCTAGAATCTTCCCGGTAAGCGCACCTTGGGGTGCTACGCACATTATTAGAAATGGGCTAGTCCAGGTGCGAGAGTTAGCCGAGAAGAGGCTAGATATAATGGGCCAAGCAATGTTTAAAAAAATACAGTTTGTGTGTTGTTATTTCGGGGCATAAGCTAGCCAGGTGACCAGGAGCTGGGGCTGGGCACCAAAATGTAACAGCGTAAACGAATGCAGACAGATTGTAAAAATATATACAGCTTTAATGGGGAAATAGACTTACAAAACCACCGTTCCCGCGGAAACCAGGAAAGCAGAAGCAAGCACTGTGAGCACGCTGGCCAGATTTATAGGTAAACATTAGCCCGAGGTGAACACGCCCCCTAAGGGGCGGGACTTATCCCTATATAACCTTAACTACAAACGGTTCGAAACTGCCTGACCCAGGAATGGTAATCATGCCTTTGTTTTAAAAAGTTGTTTATACCATCTTGCAACCCTACCTTTGTTTCAAAAGGTTATATGACCACCTACAACTACAATGTTATAACTACCTGTTGTCATGATTATCTTGTTATGCCAACCTTGCAATCACGTCTTTGTTTCTGGAGGTTATTAGGACTAACTTGTTAAGATGTTCTGCTCCTGTAACCCTGTCTATCTTGCTTGCCAAATCCCCCATTTGGGAACCCTTTACCCCTGAGCTATAAAAAGCCTTGTCTTCCTCACATTCAATGCTGACCTCTCAAACCCTACCATACATGGAAGCACCAGTGTACATGAATAAAATGGCTTGCTTTAATTAATTTGGCCATGATGATCTGGATCAGTGGTCTTTCTCCTCCCATCTTTGGGTGCTTACCTTGTGCTGTTCAATGGCATCTATCCACTGCTGTCTGTGATCTGGATCCTGAGCACGAAGATACCAAACACTATCATTAACACTGATATCAAACCGACATTCATCAAAATCATGAGGCTGGGGAAACAATGAAGAAAGTGAAAAGCAAAGTTAATTACATTCTTAGAAATGCAGTTCCCTTCAGCACAAAATGTGAGCATACTCTCTCAATGCTTGAGAGACTCCTTTCACTTTTTAATGTTTCTACTCAAAGAGCTTATTTCAAGATGTCTCAGAAACTGTCAAATACATATAAAATCCAAGTTTCATTCACTACTCACACAAATGATTTGATACATAATCTATAAACATCTATTTAAAAAACACAGAAATAATATTGTTCATCAAATGATTGAAGTTAGCTTAAGAAGTGAGAATATCATCACCAAAACCATAATTTACAAAAGGTTAAGTAAGTTTTAGAGAAAACATTTACTATCTTTTCCCCTTAGTTTATTATTCAAAAGTGAATTCCAGGGGATCAAGAGACACTAACTCCCAGAGGAGAAGCTACTGGAAGCTAATGGTCCTGGGGGAGGGGGAGTCATTTTCTTCCATGTTGCTCATGTCCTCCACCCCATACTCAAGCAAATAACCATATTGAAAAATCACTGGATCACAAACACAAAAGACAAGGAAGCAGAAACAGTTTAGTTGTTGGGAAAGGGAAGGGGATCACTGTAAGTGGAAGGAAAATGAGATGGGTAAAGGAAAGAAACACAAAAGTATAATATAGTCAGGCGGTGGTGACACATGCCTTTATGATGGAGGTGGTTTTTGAATTAATCTGTTGCTTTCATTGGTTAATTAATAAAGAAACTGCCTAGGCCCATTTGATAGGCCAACCCTTAGGTGGGTGGAGTAAACAGAAGAGAAGGCTGGGAGAAAGAAGCCGAGTAAGGAGTCGCCATGATTTTCCCACTCCAGACAGACGCAGGTTAAGATCTTTCCTAATAAGCCAGCTCGTGGTACTACACAGAATATTAGAAATGGGTTAGATCAATATGTAAGAACTAGCCAATAAGAGGCTGGAGCTAATGGGCCAGGCAGTGATTAAAAGAATACAGTTTCCGTGTAATTATTTTAGGGCATAAGCTAGCCATATGGGCGGCTGGATGCCGGGGACGCAGCCCTGCCGCTCTTATTTCAACAGAGTGGCGCCCCCATATTCCCAAATATTGTTTATAAATTTTTTTTACATTTAAAGGGGGATATGATATAGATATGAATAATTTGCATTGGTGTGGATTTGAAGGTCAATTTTGTTATATGTATATGCATATTTCTAATCTTGATTAAGGTATTGTGATTGTGTAGTTCATTTAAAAATGTAATGTATATAGGTTGTTAATGGATAATCATTGATAATTGTCAAGCTTTTAGTCATGTTAGTTAGATTTTCTAGATGTGCATAGATATATTTCAGTTAGATAGACATTCTTCATATCTTTCAAAGGCTACAGAATATGGCATTTAAGTGTTTTAATAACTTAGGGCTTTTCATGATAATGAAACATGTCTGCTCCTGGCAGCACCAATATACTTCAAGATGAAGATGGGCATCAAAGAGGCACCTTATGAAGTTTGATAGCCATTTGGGCAAGAAACTGCTCTTGCCTGGACTGATGCATAAACTGGACACAAAGAACCCACAAAAAGAGGACTGCTAAACTTGCCTAAAGGTGAGATGGTCTTTCGGGGTGCCTGATTCATGAAAGAGTCTGTGAGACATTCTACAGGACACAGCAAAAAGTGACTGAACTGTCTTTGGAATTTCCTGCTTGATGAAAATGTCTGCTGGATACTATGGGCCTGAAGGCTAAAGATGGATGCCCCAACAGTACAAAAAAACTTTGGGTAACTGTCCAGGCAGTAAGATGTCTCTGTCATTTCTAGAGTTTTGGATCTCTTGTCTGCTTAGGTAATATTATATCCTTCTGGAGTCTTTGATGGAGTTAAAAAATGGTTAGTTATAGTTATAGTTTTCCTTAGTTATGATAAAAGATAAAATAGATATAAATAATATAATTGTAATTCTTGCTTAATAACTATTTTGCTATATGTAATCTTACTATGTTAAAATGAAAGCCTTTCTTTTTTGTTTAAACAGAAAAAGGGGAAATGATGGAGGTGGTTCTTGTATTAATCTGTTGCTTTCATTGGTTAATTAATAAAGAAACTGCCTAGGCCCATTTGATAGGCCAACCCTTAGGTGGGTGGAGTAAACAGAAGAGAAGGCTGGGAGAAAGAAGCCGAGTAAGGAGTCACCATGATTCTCCCACTCCAGACAGACGCAGGTTAAGATCTTTCCTAATAAGCCAGCTCGTAGTACTACACAGAATATTAGAAATGGGTTAGATCAATATGTAAGAACTAGCCAATAAGAGGCTGGAGCTAATGGGCCAGGCAGTGATTAAAAGAATACAGTTTCCGTGTAATTATTTCAGGGCATAAGCTAGCCATATGGGCGGCTGGATGCCGGGGACGCAGCCCTGTCGCTCCCATCTTCAACACCTTTAATTCCAGTACTCAGGAGGCGAAGACAGGTGAATCTATGTGAGTTCAAGGCCAGCCTGGTCTACAGAGCAAATTCCAGGGCAGGCTCCAAAGCTACAGAGAAACCCTGTTTCAAAAAACAAAACTAAACAAAACAACAGCAAATATATATTATATATTATTTATAAATGGAATGTCATAATGAAACCCAATTATACATAATTAACATATGCCAACAAAAACTAAAACGTTAAAAAATTCCATAATTAACAGGCTTATATAATGAAATTCAAAAATCAAGAAACAAGTGTTAATGTTTTCTTCCAAATGTTGAAAATTAACTATTACATATCTAGGAATACTTACTGCCAAGAAAGTTCCCAGTGAAAACCAGCAAATAAAGCAAACAGTAAAAAATAATAAACAAAAGCTATAGGAAAGCATGCACCAATGTGCAAGCATTAATGGAAAGGTCAGTTCTTGGTTTGGTGTTTTAGACTGCTAGCAAGAATACATAAAGTGAGGGCTGTTGAGATAGCTCAGTGGGTAAGAGTGCTTGCACATGGGCTAGCTACCTGAATAGGGTCCCTGGAACCCATGTGACAGAAGGAAAGACCAGACTCCAGAAAGATATCCCTTCTTCATGTCGGTCCCATGTATTCCCAATCTACCCAATATACATAAAGAAAATGTTTCCTCCTCATTGAGTGAATTCAAATATGACAAGACTGCATCACATTTACTACCTTTTCTATCAGACAGGGCAGAGTCAACTTCCTCTTCTACAGCCATTCTTCCCTTACAGGGGAAGGAATTCTCTCTGGATATTATACCAACAAAACAGGTGAGCAGAATTATACATATTTTATACTTTCAGGGCTTAATGCTTATTTTATCCCTCTTTTTAAATATCGTTCTATGATCTCTTTAGCAATTTATATACCAAAACAATACAACTCCACAATATTCTTTGGTCTATGAAACAATTTCTCTTTAAGATAGTAAGCCATTGTTTTAAGTTGCAAAAGACACAAGTGAAACATCTCCTGGATTACTACTCCCTCGTCATCATAGTTATGAATATAGTACAAAGTAAAGAATAATAGAAAGGAAGAAAGGAAAGAAAGAAAAATAGAAGGGGGGGGAGATGGCAACACATACCTTAGTAAATGCAAATACAGAACAACTAAAAAGATGTTAACATAAGAAAATAAACTCCAGATATCCAAAGAGCCTAACAGAATCGAGTTACTGAGAAAGCTTCTTGGAGAGAACAAAACAATACTATAATAAAGAACCAAGCAAAGAAATTAAATGACCACTCTACCACAGTAACTGGTCCAGTGGTTTTTCAACTTCTATTCCACTATCACTTTCATTTTATTTGTAGCCATGATTCCTAAAAACATTTTACATTTTGTATTGTATTCAACATTCTCAATAAAGCTTAAAAAAATAAAAGGAAATAACCATATATAGTTCAAAATTCATTACTTTCTCCAGCAAACTTTTCCATGAGCAAACAGAAGTCATATCTATTATCAATCTAAGGAACAGGAGGCATATATAAAACACTGACTGTAAACCCCAACTAACAAAGTGAGAGAAACTGGGTCCATGGAATAAAAGAAATGATAGATTTGGTAAGAGAACAAGCTTGGAAATAGTAAAATGATGGTGGGAAAGTGGCAATCAAGTTTCATTTTGTACATCACCCTGTTCACACTATGAAACAGAACAGATTGACTTCATTTAAACTCTTTTTAAGGCAGGGTCTCATTTGGTCTCAAACATGTGCTCTGTTTGCCTCAGCCTCCTCAGCTCTGGGACTAAGAGATGCTCCCCAAACCCTGCCTGACTTTCACTGAAATTACTGTTTCTTTGCTTACTATGTGTTAACTTTGTTTTAAAAAATTCCAACAAAAAATTTCTGTTGGTTATTATGTGTTCTGATGCACCTTTAACAGTCTGAGATCCAGTCTGAGTCTCTCTGGTCTTGGCACTAACAAGGATTACTAGGGAGAAAAAAATAGTGAAGGATAAAGGCCCAAAAGGTGGAAAACTTTATGAACTGGTAAGACATTTTTCCTTCCTATAGGAGGGAAAGGAAAACTTTATTTTAAAATTTTTTCAAATTTCTTTATTTTGGATGTATGCTGGCATGCACAACCATGAAGCACCTGTGGTCAGAGAACAACTTGCAAGAGTCACTTCTCCCAAACTCAGGTCATCATCAGGCTTGACAGCAAGTGCCTTTATATACCAAGCCATCTTGCTAGCCCAAGACAAAAAGTTTTTTGAAGTTATGGCAATTTTCAATGAAAAGTTAAGCTAAGTAATGCTAGTATAGTACAAGAAAAATAAACCAAAAACAGTTGGAGTAGCAATAACTTAAATAAGCTAAAACTTGTGGGCATGGTAAACAGATTTGACTATATATACATGTCTATGCTATTGTCTTATTATTCTATTGCTATGAAGAGACTCCATGACTACAGCAACTCTTTTGATGTTGTTGTTTGTTTTCTGAGACAGGGTTTTTCTGTATAGCCTTAGTTGTCCTGTAGACAACTCACTCTGTAGATCAGGCTGACCTTGAACTCATATCTACTTGCCTCTGCCTCCCGAGTATTAAAGGTGTGCGCCACTACCACCTGACTCACAGCAACTCTTACAGGGAAACATTTAACTGGGGCTGGCTTACAGGTTCAGAGGTTTAGTTCATTATTGTCATAGTAGGAAGCATGTTGGCACAATAACAGACATGGTCCTTGAGAAGGAGAGTTCTACATCTAGAACTACATCTGCATGCAGCAGAAAGAGTTAGACATGGGGCCTGGCTTAAGCTTCTGAAAACCCCAAAGGCCATCTCCCAGGGACATGCTTCCTCCAACAAGGTCCACTGGCTTCTCTTTCAAAGGATCTGGGTTCAATTCCCAGCACCCACATGGCAGTTCACAACTGTCTGCAACTCTAGTTCCAGGAGATCTGGCATCCTCATACAGATATACATGCAGGGAAAACCCCAATGTACATTTTTAAAAAAAAAGAAAGAAGAAAATAATACAACAAAGAAAAAAAAGCAAAAGTACTTCTTATGGACATCAAAAGAGAAACAGCAGCAGCAGAATAATGTAAAAAGCCCAATAGTCTAGACTAGAACATGACAAGAGAATTTCAAAGGGATTTTTTTAGTGTGGAAAAAGTCACATGCAAAAATAAGCCACTGAATTTTCAAGTGAAACTGTCTAGTTTTTCATTTATTAAAAGCATTTTTAAAAACCTCACTGAACATAGTAATACTTGTCAAATAATTCTAGTAGGCAGTTCACCTTGAGTCTAGCGTTTGTTCAGGTCATTTCCCTTGACACAATAGCAATTTGCACGCAGCCTTATTTTTATGCTAAGTTTTCGGCTGATCCTGGCATTGTAAATGTTAGACCTTAAATTCTGAATTTTGTCCTATTACTCTCAAAAAGACTGCATTTGTTCTAGCTGGCAACTCCACGACACTCCAGTTGGTACTTGTCTTCTGTGTTTGGCCACTGAGATCTCAGTTTTGTATCTGGCCCACACACATACTTGTCCTCAAGTCAAGTGAAGACAGAAGAATAGATTTAGACTCAAAATTTGAGATTCTTCTTCTCTGGTTCATTTTTGGGGTTCCCGTCTCACTTTTCAGCAGCCTTGTTTGCACTAGGTATCTGTCATAGGTTTAGCTGGTCAGAAGATTGACAGCCGGATTTTGTTTTGTTTTTGCCAGAGATTTGATCTAAATTCTGCCCAATTTTAAAATATCTTGGCAAATACTAATGAAGGGCTTGTAATTATCTAAATCTAGCATCTTCCTCTTTTTCACAAACACCAAGTATTAAAATTGCTATGCTCAACACAAAGGCAGTTTAATAATTCCAATTAGATTCAAACAATATGAATCAATCAGTGAACTAAATTATAGACAACAGAAACTGATCCTTGTTTACATAAGGAATTTATTTAGAAGTTATTTGGAAGCTTGCAATGCTAATAAAAAAGAATCAGAACTAAGCAAAAAAAATTCTTGCAGATACTACACTACCTATGGCATCTGTACAGCAGGACTGTTCACCTTCTGGGCCTTACAAACCAATCATTGCTAGCACTGCTTCTGCTAGAAACTAGATGCTAACATTCCAGCACATTCTGGAGAAATCCCTATGACTGCTGCTTCTCTGTGTGGGTTATGTATGTGTTCCTGAACATGTGTGTATGGGAACAGAGGCGACTGTCTGGTATCATCCTTCATCACTCACTATCCTCTGCTTGTTTGTTTGTCTAAAGACAGAGTCTCTTGCTGAACCTGAATTTCATCAATTTAGCCAATAAACTCCAAGGAATTTGCCTGCCATCATGCTCCATTCACTTACAACTGGGATTAAAGATGTGCATCAACATGCCTGGCCTTTTTATGTAAGTACTAGGGATCCGAACTCAGGTCTTCTTGCACATACAGCAGACATTTCAGTGACAGCTAAATCTTCCAGCCTTCCATCTCTGGTTCTATTTAATAGTGTTCCAGGATTAAAAGTAATGAGGAGGTAAGGGGGAGAGAAAGTCTGTGTGTGGTGGTGGTGGTCGTGGAGATGATGGAGGACAACACAACATAAAGCAGTCTAAATTGCTAATTCTTAAGCCTATATGCTATTTAGGGAAGTAACCATAGAGATATGGTGTGTTAAGAAAGAAAAAGTATCTAGCCTTTATAGATTATATGTGGGAGACATTCTACTCAATCAGAGTATCTCAGAAGGAGGACAGCTTATTTTTACAATAAAAAGGCACTAGTTTTCAATATTATTTACTTTACACCTTGACCAAATAAAAGAGAACTGAAAATATACTTGAGAGTAGAATCAACGGTTTATTCAGCTGAAAGACCTGTTCATGCAGTAAAGCAAGATGAAACTTATGTACTTAAAAATAAATGATTCCAGGTATTTGTCTAACCCGAAGATGACTAAATTTAGCTGACATGACTTCTTACAGAATATGTAAGATTACTGTCATCGTGCAGCCTAACACCAACAAGGCCAGAGGTGTTAAAGAAAGCCAACTGGCTATATTCAGAGTCTAGTATAGGTACCATGGTCTTGGGAAAGTCCCCACAGTCCAGGGAATAAAAACTGTGTTCTTCAAATATAGAAACTAGATGATATCAGTGTCAGTGTCGCATATACAGAGACTAAGACTGACCAACCACACAGCCAAGAAATTTTTGAATATGCACTATTATTAATTAAAAGATTTAGTGAGAAACAAAATAGATATTTCCATTCTGTGGTAAACTTGTCCCTTTTAATAATTCTATACACAAAAAAATCAAATGATCATATAAATCAAAATAAGAAGTTAGAAGACCTTATTTCAATGACTAGTAGCACCAAATATAATGTAATTGTTTTCTACCTTACCTTTTAAACACTTGAACCCTGTTCACTTGGATCTTAATTCTAACACATTAAAAAAAAAAAAAAAACCCTGTGTGTATGAGGAAAAAATAGTTCTATTAGCTCCCACCAACTGGCTCTGAGGAGGCTTTCACAAAGCGAGGTGACCCGAGGACAACTATGAAAGCAGCCCAACACAAAACTGTAGGCTTACTTAAAACACCAAGATTTCCGGTTGGTATTATTATTATGATGATGATGATGCTGACAGGGGCATTGTGGTTCTCTTCAGCCAGCAATGTATCACAAAACCAAATGATAGGGTGTTACCTGGGTCTCATCACTTTTGCCTGAACTTGCCAAAGATTTGCTTTTTCATATATTTATGCTTCTCTTTGGAACCTACTGCCGGATGGTTTTCTTTTTTATTTTCCCTCTGAGCTAGAGGCTCACACTTTAGGCCACGCTGGCCTTGAACTAATGGTAATCCTACTGTCTCAGCCTCCCAAGTGCTGGCATGGTTTCATGAACTACACCTAAACTTAACACATGAACTACATGTGGCAAGCTAGTTTTCTTTTATCAACTACCAAGTTTTAACTTAGACTTTCTTAGAACAGTTAGTTAATATTCATGCACAAAACTTTCCCCTGACATATTAATTTCTAGCCTTCTAAGATTAAGGTATGTTAATCTTAGATAAGTTACATAAATTCTCAATTCTCTATTGATGAAAAGGAGGATAATAATATGCTCATCTTACTGAAAGGATTAAATAGGATAAAACATATTTTGTATATACAATTGGAAAATGATTTATGGCTCAGTGAAAGCATTTAAACATTTATATATAAATATAAAACATCTATATGTACACACTTAAAAACTAATTTTTTCAATGGAAAAATAGAATCAGTTTTTTTTTAAAAAAAAACTCTTACTTTAGTCTTCCTTAAAACAGTACACTCATTATCTAAAGCATCTACCTAAATCCATCTGTGAAGATTAAAAATATATCTTAAAAACACTAACACATGTAGAAAAATGAAATTTATTTTAGATATTTGGTACTTATTTTTATAGTTGTATGTGTATTGAATGGATTACAAGTTTTAACAAGAGTTCAAAAAATTGTATCTTGACATTACTCAAACTTAACAAAAATCTTGATTTTGCCTTCTTCACTGTATATTCACTACCCATATAATCACATATATTTAGTATACCTAACAGAATGAGTATTAAAAGGAAAAT